>NW_009928700.1:10666-11370 GCF_000696875.1 Nestor notabilis
GCTTGAAGAACTCTTTAGACCTGAACAGGTTGAACTGAGGATGAATAGAACTAAATGCAGTGCTGGGAAGTGAAGTTCTTGGGTCAAAACTTGCAGACTCATGAGCTCTGATTTGCATAGCACTGGGGACCCATTTCACACAAACACATGGACTAGAAGGTATTGCAAACAAAATGGGAGGCAAGCAACTTAAAGACAAGCTCAGATTTTAGCCATTCATGATTAATAATAGATCATTAAATTTAACTTTTCATCGCATGGCTTAGATATACTGCACCAGCTTCTGCACAGACTGAATTCCTTCAGATTTTGGATCCTTAGTTCAGATTCCTATTATCCGAGACACAGGAGATGCAGCCATCCTGTTTTACAGTCCATTACAGAAGGAGAATTTGGTATATATTTTCACTGGGCAAATCATACGTTCAGCAAAGTATTCTTGGCCTTCAGGATTCCTGGGTTCAGCCTGTGGTTTGGAGGGGAACAAGCAAAGTAGCCCCACTCTGCTCAATCCTTTCGGATTTCAAGATGAATCAAAGGCATCAGATTGAAGCAAGAATAATTATGAGTTTATATGCCCTGATAATATGTTTTATTAAGTACGGGCACACCCAGTCGCTTCTCCTGGAAGACCTCCCAGAGCTTTCACCGGCTGTACTTGCTGCCGGCTGCAGGCACCAGCCGTCCTTTTAAGTCCACGCACT
>NW_009928701.1:0-43807 GCF_000696875.1 Nestor notabilis
GACTGCTGTAGCTGAACCCAGGACAAAACTTCTACATGATAAATGGGTATTATGAAAAAGAAGTTAGAAAGAAGCCCTGCCAAATGAAGGCCTGGTCCTGAATCTAGTGGACAAGTGGAAAAATTCCCAAAGATTTTACTGAGCTTTGTCTCAAGGTGATAAGGCACACATAGAATGCCAGTTACTAACTTCAAGTTACATGAGGCTGGACCGCCAGCAAATTTAAACTGGTGCCACTCTATTTGTTTAAATTCAGTAGTGTCTTTGCAGATCAAATGAGATTGTGTCAAATTTTCATTTCATTGCTTGCTAAAACACCTCTTATAAATGTCCCTGTAGGTTAATTTGGAGTCATCTAGAAGAAATATAAAAGGTGGACAAAACAATTCTAAATTTTTGATCATTAAAAATATTTAATGAAATTGTTTTGTTCATTAAGAAGAGTTTTTTAGAAAGTAATCAGGTAGGAAAAATAATTACTTTTAATTACAACAGCAATCTAGTCTGAATAATTTAAGTACAGAACATTTTGCCTGACGTGCTACAATGGGTCATTGATGCTGCCTATGATCTTTCATTCTCTCAAGCAGCTCTTTCAAACCCCTCACCCTCATTCACTTTCTGTATGTATTAAACACCTTGAAGCACTAATTAGAGACACTCATAACATGGCAATGGTTAAAGCTTAAAAATAAAGTATTTCCATGTGGTATTTCCTTCTTTTCTGTTGGGAAACACTGTTTTGGACTTGGAACTGACCATAGTTCATATTCAAAAGAATGTTCATCAAGATTATACACATACAAGGAAAATATTTTCTAGGCATACTGACTCTCAATGATGAATAATTTTTTTCAGCTGCCTTCAAAAGCCCCACTCCCAGACACCTGCAAAAACAGCAATACACCATGATGGTCAGGACTGAAGAGTGCTAATACTGGCAGAGGAAACATGTTCCAGTTCTGAGTATCCTTTAAAATGAAAAGTATATTCCTTGCAGTCCTCTACTGATTAAGCAGAATAACTGTTTACTTAGAGATGAATAAACACATGAGGAGAGATGTTATTGCTTAGATAGGGTCTCTCAGCAAAAAGATGAAAATGCCATCATTTTTTTAATAGATCATTTGAAACAATTAAGGGTGGATTGTTTGTTGGTTTGCTTTTTTAATTTTAATTCCTTGAGTCGAATTTCAGCTGCTTCTTTCTGACTCAGAATGAAAACAATTTGCATGATTGAAAAATGAAATCAGAACATTATTTCCTTCAAAAATTCTCTTAGAATATATATCTTGTTTTCCCACAACTGTAATTTCATACAGTGTGTTTATCAGACAAACAGTATTGAGGGACAGCTGCTGACAGGAAACATGTTAATTTTCCATTGTAAAACTTGATTTTAGATCTAGCTAGACCATATTTTTCTTAGTTACGCCAAGTCCTCCTCAACTTGTTAACCTCTGTAGCTGCAGGGAACAGAAATGTTGAAAAATCATAGTGAACATTCTTTAAGCACAAGTCAAACCTGAGAAAATGTGATTATAAGAGACTACCTAAAACCAATTAATAATAAGGTATGTAGAAACTGCCATATGTACAGATGATACCCTTAAATTAATAGAAGTTTACATTGTCTACATTGTTTTCCACAAAGAGTGCTGTTCCATTCTATTTTACCTTAATTAGTACACTTGATTGTAGTTTTAGAGCTGCAGACCATTTTAATCATGTAGTTACAGCTTTCATGCAGAAGAAAAGTGAAATAGCAGCTGGGAGTTACCTATTAATAGTGAGGGAACAGAAAGGAAAAAGGAAAGACTCTTCTAGGACTTCAGGGCTTTTATGGAGTGAGTATGAATGACTAACGTATTCTAAGAGAAGCACACTGATCTCCGAGGATGTAATGAAGGGCAGTAGGAGGTAGGATCAGTGTGAGTTAGAAATTTGATATCATTACAAAATCATATGGCTACAAGTGTATATTGATAGACCAGAAAAAAATGACAAAGCTTGAGAAGATAAACCATGCATATGCATGCCTATATGAATGGTATTTCCTGGGCATGTTTGTTAGGGGTTCAGACTCTGGCATACAAAGTACTTTAAAGTTACATGGAAATTCATGCAGTGCTACCACAGGTCAAAAAGTTAGCATGAGAATGGTAAAACAATCAAAATTTATTTGGAGACATGATTATTTGGAAAGGATTTGAAACAAGCCAGGGTACAATGAAAAAAAACAACTAAACTGTAAGCAATACATCCTAAATGGACAGATTTATTCATTAGCTTCAGATGGCAATTCTTTTCTTGAAGGCTTCTCCTATCACTGTTAATGACATTCACAGTTTCTGAGGTTGGGAGGCTTTAAAGAAAATAAAGTTTGTTCCACTGTCTCTTTCTCACAGATCTAGTTAAAAAAATCCCAAGAAAACAAAACAATCCCCTCTGCTGATAGCACTTGCTGCATATTGGAAGAAAGATGCATGTCAAGCTAACTGCCAATTATGTTTAAATCTGTATTTCTTTAAGTCCCTCTGTGGCACTACAATTTGGCACTGTACTTTTGTATAAATTACAGTTTAAGATGAATTAATTGATAAATACTTATGATTTGTATCTAAGAATTCTTTTTTTTCTACTTCTCTAAAATTAAAAGGAAAAAAAATAACGCAAAAGTTCAATTAACTTAAAGAATATGACAGAGGACAGCATAATTGAAAGTGAAAGAAACTGGGGATATATACTAGTTTTTAACTGTGCATGTACCCAGAGAAGAACTGTGTTTACTTAAGGAAGACCTTTGTCCTTGTCAAGTTTTGTCGTGAAAAGAAACAACATAATATAGCTCTCATAACTTAAAAGTAATCATACCTATTTTGAAGACCAAGCCAAAAAAGCTTAACTGAGGTACTGTCTGTGAATTATTCATAGTACTAAAATATTTTTACAGTTTCAGTCTCCATGAATTTTTACATACAAACTCTGCTAGGAATAGTCAACTGTCTTTACACATGTGGGAAAGACAGATGGTAAGAAAGAAAAATATTTCTAAAGACTGGCAAAACAAATTCTCACCAAGGTTTTTTTCTAACTTTGCAGAATCATTGTTGGCCCTTATCATTATTTTCTTTTTTACTTGTGTTTCTGCACCTCAGTATTCTTACATAAATAAATTAAATTTGACAATGGACATTCAAAAATATTTGCTGCCCATGCAAAGTGAAAAGCAATCACCCTGAAATTATTTATACAAAGAATAGTCACTAAATTTGTTTCTTTTTCAGTTAACAATATCGTGGCTACAAGATAGAGCCAGTTCTGCCAGCTTTATTTTTAGGTCAATCAATGCAAAAAGGACATATATTTTTTTGGTGTGTGTCTTTTATTATGATGTATTTTAATTTGCTTTATAGAAAAAATGCTAGCCATACATTGGGGTTACTATATCAGGGTCAATAAAAGTCAGGAAACAGCAACGTTAAGGTTACACACAGTTCTACTTCTAGGTGTGAGAATATATGCAAAATGATTATAATTACTACATAACTATATAGAAATGGTAAAATCTCAGATGACTTTTCCAACAATTCTAAGTAAACTTGGTTTCTTACACTACTGACTTTATGCCTGAGCATATAAACATTATTTGCATTCTGTATCTGTCCCCGCACTGACTTAACTCAAAGTTCCTTAGAAGTAGCCACGCACTTCAGAAAGCTAAATCTTTTTCACTTCCAGCAGGCAGCATAACCCAGGGCACAGATTCTAAATTAGTTCACAACTTTGATGAAGCATAGCATCCTGATTTCATTATGATTTTTTCTCTTCAGTTATATAAATGTTGAAAAATAATTAATAATTAACATTTTTGAGTCTTTCTTTTTTGTCTTATAGTGCCTTGTCTTGCTTCAAGTACAAGCTTTTAAGCTTCCAAAATTTACCTGAAACTTGTCTAAGTTTCTTGTAGATATCAAATTCAACTTATTAATCTGTCAAAAGCACAGCTTTCACTTTATGACAGTTGTTCAGAACTTGTTTTTTTGATTCAAAGCCTGGTTTTGGTGTATGAGAATTAATACTTTAGTCTCAACTGGGAAGGAATAAAGTATTCCTTTACTAAGGAAAATATGGAAATGTAATTAGCAACCTCAACTGAAAAAAAAATAATCCCAAAACAAAGAACCCTCCAAACCCCCAAACACTTTAATATATATACAGCTATACTAATACCTAATCATTATCTGTAAATGTTTACACGCCTACAATTCACTGAAAAAAAAAAAACAAAACCAAACCAGACAATAACAAAAAAATTTATTTGTTGTACAAACATGACTTATTAAGACTTTTCTTAGATCCACCAAATTGAATAGAGAGATTTCAGTACAAAAGCCTAATTTTACCAGCAGACCCAAGAGAATTTGTATTGTTGTTATAATTTGTTTGAAATTTCCCCCATTTTAAAGATAGCTATTTTTATTCCTCTCCTCATATTTTCTTAATTCTACAGTCTTCAGTAACACCATACTTTACATTGCTCTTTTTTTTTTTTTTTTTTCAGAATGAGATCGATATGGTAATGCATTCAACTTTATATATGAATCTAAACAATAATATCTAATTCCTGCTACATTTTCATTTATAGATTTTAGTAGTGAATCACTACTATTACCTAATTTCAGTTACTACACTATCATTTCAACTCCATAATTCTCCAAAGCTACTGCAATCTGGATTTTAGCCCCAAACTGCCATTCATACTGTGCCACATTGCCTTCTCCAATTGTTATTGGAGAGGGATTCTTAAGATAATTATATATTTTATGAAATGTAGTACAGCCAAGTATCTAAAGCAGGGAAAGGCCTAATATTTTTCAGTGTACTCTTAAAGTGAATTTTGAAAAAAACCCACCATGCTTGAAAGTTCAGAAATTACAAGTTATTCTGGTAAATATAACTTTGTGGCCAAAAGCTGCTCTTACATAAGTCAATGAAAATCACGGAATTGATGTTTTTTTTTGTAAGACATATATACTATAAAATAAAACTCCAGTCAAACTATAATTTTTATACTGGGTAATTGTTATCATACTGCTATTATAAATTGGTATATAATATTTTCTAAGATTACATAGTCTTAATTTCCAAAATAAATATTATTCCTTTTTGTTTATTCAGCATTAATTGTATCAGCCTTCTTATTTAGATTACTATGTTTACAAATGTTGAGGCAAACACATCCTCACAGAACATCAATAGGAGGTGCTCTTGTATTATTCATAGACTCATAGAATGGTTTGGGCCTTAAGATCATCTAGTTCCAACCCCCCTGCCATGAGCAGGGACACCACACACTCAACTATGTCACCCAAGGCTCTGTCCAGCCTGGCCTTGAACACCTCCAGGGTTGGAGCATTCACAACCTCCTTGGGCAACCCATTCAAGTGCCTCAACACCCTCACTGTGAAGAACTTCTTCCTTAGATCTAATCTAATCTTCCCCTGTTTAAGTTTGAAGTCATTACGCCTTGTCCTATCACTACAGTCCCTAATGAAGAGTCCCTCCCCAACATCTTTATAGGCCACCTTCAGATACTGGAAGGCTGCCATGAGGTCTCCATGCAGCCTTCTCTTCTCTAGGCTGAATAGCCCCAACTTACTGTATAATCAAATCAGTGTATGAGTTGGTTATGTTTGAGTGAAAAAACTTTTACTTTTCAATTATCTTACTTTGTTTCTCCTGAAAGAATAAAATACTTATTTCACAGTCTTATATTATAATACATCATATTCAAGAAAAGGAATGCCAACCACTGATGGAACTGATTTACTGAGAATTTTTACATGGTCCTTGATCTGTGGAGCTTTGAGAATAAAATTATGTTGATTTTTTGTATTCATTAGGGATGAATTTGAAGTTGGGAATGGATTAAGGAGGACAAAAATAACCATTTCTCATGCAATCCATATGTAGTAGAGGAAGAGTCAATAGCATTTAGGCAGCAGTTTCCAAAAGACATCATCTAGAAGACGTCAAGAAAGTTTGCAATCTGGGTGACTATAGCGCTTTTTCACCCACCAACAATGTTGACCAGAAGCTGATCAGTGCTCCCTGACTGTGGCACAGCAGTTGTGTTTCACTGTAACATCATATGGATTGTAAAAGGGAATCTTGATCCCTTGATTTCAGAAAAGCATTGTGCTTCATGGCTCTGTGCCATTAGGCACTAGATGTGGACTACAGGCTATATAACAACAGGCATGTAGCATATTTTTATCATTTATTTTATATACTCTCAGATACTCTATTCTACCATCACCAAATGATGTTTTGACTGCTCATCCAAGCATTGGAGCATCTTTTTAAACAGTAAACCAAACTATGACTCATCTCCGTATGACTAGCATTTTTGTCAAAGCCAGCTAAACATTTCACCTGATAGTGGATATAGACGTTGAAAAGAATAGGAGAAGGAATTCACCCATTTGGATTTCCATTGAAAAGCAGATTAAAGTAAAAGGGTAATTTTGCTTTCAATTTAATTTATTTTGCCAAATTTTGGACACATTCATAGATAATCTTTTGCACTGCAATATAGTGAACCAAGAAAAATATTCCCAAGAAATCATAGAATTGGAAAATCATAGAGTGGTTTGGAAAGGACCTTGGATCATCTAATCCAACCCCTCTGCCATGGGCAGGGGTATCTTGCATTAGATCAGGTTGCCTAAAACCTCATCCAACCTGACAATCCACCCTCATCATAACAAAATTCTTCCATACATCTAATCTAAATCTATTCACTGTTCAAAACCATTGCCCCTTGTCCTATCATTACAGACCCTGGTATAAAGTGTCTCTCCATCTCTTATAAGTCCCCTTTAAGTTTTGAAAGGCCACAAGTATTTCTGAAGTCTTTTCTTCCCCAGGCTAAACAAACCCAACTCTCTCAGTCTTTCTTCATAGCAGAGGTATTACAGCCCTCTGATCATTTTTGTGGCCCTTCTCTGGACCCACTCTAACAGGTCCACCTCTTTCTTATGTTAGGCACCCAAGAGATGGATGCAGTATACCAAGTGGAGTCTCATGAGAACAAATAGAGAGGGAGAATCACTTCCTTCAACCTCTCACCACTCTTCTTTTTGTTTAGCCCAGGATACAGTTGTCCTTCTGGGTTGCAATCACATATTAATGGCTCATATCCGATTTTTCATTCACCAGCATCCCCAAGTCCTTCTCTGCAGGGCTGCTCTCAATCAATTATTCTCCCAGCTTGTATTGTAACTGGGGATTGCCCCACCCAGGTCCAGGACCTTACAATTGGCCTCGTTGAACTTTGTGATGTTCCAATGGGCCCACTGCTCAAGCCTGTCAAGGTTCCTCTGGATGGCACCCATATCAACTGTACTGCTCAGCTCGGTGTCCTCTGCAAACTTGCTGAGAGTGCACTCAATCTTATTATCTATGTAATTGATGGAGATATTAAATAGGTCCCAGTATGGACCCTTTCAAGACACCATTTGTTACTGATTTCCACTTGGATATTGAGCCACTCTTTGGGCATGGCCATATAGTCAATTCTTTGTCCATCTAACAGTTCATCCATCAAACCAATGGCTGTCCAATTTAGAGGCAAGAATGTTGGGGGGGGGGGGGGGGGGGGGATACAAGAGGTGGGGGGGGGGGGGGGGGAGGGAGAGATCCAAAGGCTTTATAAAAATCCAGGTCAGTGCAGGTAAAAACTAGTGAGTCTATTTGAGACGTGCATTAGGATCAGATAAATCTTGTTCTGTAATTACCTGCTTCTCTTCATTTTAACATAGTCTACACAGCTAGGTCAGATGCAGCCATCCAGTCATGTGAGTTGAATCTCATCAAGGATATATTTCCATAAGGAAAATTCAGAACATGTTAAAGGTATTTCTGATCTGCAGCAGCTGTTCATTATGAAAAATGTCAGAAGCTAGAGACAGATTAACTATTTATTCTTACAGCATCCATAGGCAGAGGCCAGCAGTCATTTCTCTGTAGTACAAAAGCTCCTTACTGTTAATACGTACTACTTGTTTGAACTTAGATGTCACAGATGGAAAAAGTTAACTTCAATTAGATTAACTTTTTGTTGGGCTTTGACTAACATCTGTCAAGCTTGTACAGCTGTATGAAATTCGTCTTTATGCAGGATTCGTTCAGACTTAAAATATAGCATGGATAGATATGCTGTTACATTCTTGACTACTTTGGATACTGAATTGTGAATCAAACTGCAACAGAATCTGCATTGCACGCATAGGTTTATAAAGTCATCTTCAAACCCCTCCCACCCCCCCAAATGACTCTACTTCTACTTTCTGGTCAAGGATGGTTCTACCTTATGGAGTTAAGAAAATAATGGTGACAGGGTATTTAATATTTGGAATATCCATGAACCACTTTAAATAAGCAAATCTTGGACTTAAGCTACTTAAGGGTTTCCAGAACATCTTGATGATTGAATGCACTGAAGCTTAGGAATGCAGGTTGATTTTTGGCTTGTGAGTATAAAACGGGATGATTCATACTTCAGGCTTCATATATGAGATCTTTTAGTATAACAGCAGCATTTGTTTTTGCAACACCTCATGCTCTAGTCAGTTGAAAGCTGTAGATATCTGGGAACAACTTACTACCTCAGTAACATGAGCAGGATTTTAACTTGTCATTGAGAAATGTTAAGAAATATACTTGATAAATTTGGTTGTTTTGGGTTTTTTCCCCCTTTGGATGTAATCACAGAGATATTTTCTTTGAAAGATCAAATGAAATAGGTGTTTGCACAGTATGTTGAGTTGCTGTTGCTGAAAATATATTTCAACCTTTCCTGAGTGCAATAAATTAGGATAAAGTCTCAAATAAATAATACTGCATTTTCAACTCAGACTTCTTAAGCAGTAATTACTTCAGAAGACTAAGGGGAATTAGGTACAGAGTATACAAATAACATCTTTCTAAGATAAAAATTTAATAAAGCTTGAATTAAAAAAAAAAAAAGCTAAAGTGTGCCCTTTGAGATAGATAAAAATCAAACTTTTCAATTCTCAAGCTTGAATTTCAATTTTCTGAATAAACTTTCTATGTTTGCATATCCTGTTTTTTTCTTCCTGGACTGACTCCATTTTCAGCAGTAATTAAATATGAAAAGTAAAAACTTTTCATATTTTCACACACTAACAATACAGAAAAGGCATTTTTTGCATCCTGTGTGTAAAATATTACTATTATTAAGTTTATCTTCTACCCCAAACTTCACTTTATTGTTGATAAGGAATTGACAGCTGCTTCACACTAAAAACCTAAAAATAAAGATAATATTTTGTGAAAGGAAAATGCAATTTCTTGTACTAAAACAATGGTAGGTGATATTATATAAGTCGTTCTACCTGTTAACCAGAAATTAAGAATTTATGGTTCTTGATCAAATATGAAAGTATTGTCTTCAAACAATAAAAACCCAATTATTTTGTTTGGCACACACAAGATTAGCCTCATGACTAACACATTTTCTCAGAATCAGAGATTTGTGTCCACTCAATGATTCAACACTTCTACTAGTCCTTTCATTGCTGTTGCATATCCTCTTTCAACTGACAATCCAGAAGGAGTTACATAGAATCAGTGTTGAAAACCTCTTCATCTTGTTTGTTATGTAAAGATTCCACAATTAGAATTGGACATGCTAAGAGACAGAAGTATCACAGACCATAGACCAGCACATGTATTTTTGTACACTTTGTATGTACTTTCTCTTTATATGGTTATGTCTATGTCCTTATTGCTTGTCCTTCCTTGAATACTTAGCTTTCTTAATATAGCTTCCATATGAAACCACATGAATAAACTATTTAAGTCTAAATACAAGATGTTTCCAAATTTCCTTTATTCATTATACTATTGACATGTATAATTTATCTTAAGGACGAAGTGAAAGATGCTTTTCTTGGTAGACACTATATTGAATAAATTCCATTATTTCATGATTCTTTTACTACTCTGTTTTTAATTATTTCAAAACAGCCTGGTCCTGGTGTAATGATTTGACTGGCTTTAAATTTCCCAGGTAATATTTATAGAAGTTATAGCTAAAATACATAGATAAACTCATAATTAAATGAGGACAAGAGGCAATGGGCACAAACTGAAACACAGGAGTTCCAATATGAACATCAGATGAAATCTGTTGGAAAAACACTTCCTCACTGTGAGGGTGACTGAGCACCGGCACAGGCTTCTGAGAGCAACTGTGGAGTTTCTCTCCTTGGAGGTATACAAAAGTCATATGGACATGGTCCTGGGGAACTGGCTTTATGTGGCCCTACTTGAGCATTAGGGTTGGACCAGATGACCTCCAGAAGTCCCTTCTAACTGCAGCCATTCTGTGTGATTTTGTGAACTCAATGTATAGTTAAAATTTCTGCTTTCCAAAAGTCTGAGCCATTGAGCTGCTTAGAATAAGAGTCTGGATCTTTTTGTTGTAGGCTTAGCCACTTCATAGTTGAGCTTTTTTAGGCTCTTGGGTATATACCATCTGGAGTGGTGACTTTCTGCTTTTGAAGTTGTTGGTTTACTCCAGAAATGCTGTTTCTGGCAAGTCAGTCTCTGAGGATTCCTCATGTTAATTATTAAACAAGCCAGGCCTAAACTGCTGCATTTTTATTGATGGAGATAAGAAATGATCAACTTCTCAGTGTTGTCTGCATCTTGTTTGGCTGTTTACTTTAACCCTTTGATATGGGAGACCAGTCTTCCCATTCACAAAAAACCATGTTCTTGCAAAACAGTATGATTTAATTTTGGCATTTCTGATTTCCTCTGGTTTTAATCATTAATCTCAAACCATCCTTCTCTTTCTCTATTTTATAGTAAGCATGTTTCTGAAGGAAATGTGATAGGGTAAGGCAAACAAGCCAGGGAGTCCCTCTAATGAAGGCCACACAGCATGTGCAAATACATTGACAACAGCATTTTCCTAATGACCAAAGAGTATGGTGACCTCTCATGTCTTTCCTTAATTTATGTCTATCTTTACCATTAGCTGGGCAATGCATTTTCCTCATAGGATAGGAATAATCTAACCTACCAAGCAATGTCTCAAGCATCTTCATACTATTGAATCTCATATCAAATCTAGCTGTGATAGGGAGAAAATATAAATCCTTAGGATTTTTGTATTCTTTGTTTATGCAAATAATAATTTAATTTTTAATGGGATATTAGGTTTAGTGTTTTTTAAAAAATACCTTTGTTTTGAAATATTTCATAGACAACAGCATCCTTGATTCCAGAGACTTTCAATAATGACTGTTAAGAGCTATTCCAGGTAGCACTACATCGTCTAGCAAGAATCAAAATCAGAGCTCTTTGAAAGATGAAAAGTGTCTTTACCTTCCTTTCTATGAGCCTAGCCCAGCTGGTGGTTTTATTATACAAGGGTGATGTGTTTTGCAGGGTTATTTTTTTGATTGGTTGGTTGATTAGGGTTTTTTTCAGGTTTTTTGGTTTTTTTTTGTGGGGTAGGTTGCGTTGGTTTTGGGGTTTGGTTTTTTTTTTTTCCCTTTTCATTTCCTGTTTGGTTTTCCCTTTTTTATCTATAACCACTTTTGGCTTCTCCAGGAAATGGAGTCTGCTCAATCCAGATTATCAGAGCTTGAATTAAACTGTCACAGAAATCTTCTAAAGAAGTCTTTTGCTTCTTTTCACATCTCTATGGTGACAGCTAGTTGTCACTCCAAGGAACTTAGAGTTTCTTCATGCTCTAGATCTCTCTATCTAAATATGTTAGAGATAGATGGATACTTTTCCCTGACTTTGCTTCAGTTTGAACCCAGCTGATCCTCCCTCATGGAATTGAAAAGCCAGCATCATTTGTCAGATCCTCCATGCTTTCTTTCGACCAGATGTTAGTAGAAACTAAATTAACTTAGAGTGCCTTATGGAATTCATGGAATAGATTTTACTTTTGGGACCAAACAGGCACAATGGCATGACAAATCAATTACAATTCCTAATAACGGAAGAAAGAAGATAAACAATATTTTCTAAGCAACAGACCTTGGAAAAGATTATAAAATTCTAGAATTTATAAAAGGGAGGCAGAATCAGATTTGATTTTGCTGCTGGTAAGCATGTTGATTTCTAACTAAAGAAATAAAATATCATAGAAATATACGTTTCATTTGTTGGAAGTTCAAACAAGTCAAAGACATTGGTATGGCCTTATTTCAGTAGTCTTTTATACATTCATTGCAATATGACCCTTGACTACACGATTGCATACTACTTTTCTGTAAATGTCTATTTCCAGTAGTCTTAGTACATCTTTGGTATTTTTAGACCAAATATCTTAGTTCTAGCCTTCTTAGCTGAAGTTTTTTATACAGTTTAACACATGGACCTGCCTCTGTCCTAGCTACTGTTGCATACTTATCCATGTCCCATCATCTAGGTTGACCATATAGTACCTTTTGTTTCTTTGTTTTTCAGCACATAAAATAGGATAAACTTAGTTAAAACTGGGCAGATGTAATCGAGTCCTTGCCTGAGAGATGATTTCAGGTAGACCTCACCCCTTGACAAACATTTATGTTACTTACAGACAAATCTAATATATCAAGTAGCAGTTTCTGAAAACTGAGTGTTTTCTTTCCTGCTACAGGAGGTTCTGTGGGCATGCAGAAACTCTAAGAGTCATATCAAAGCAACTGCTGAGTTTGCTTTTCAAGTGTTTGGACAATACCCCCGTACTGGCCATACTCTCATCTTTAGGCTGGACGTTCAGGGTAATATTTTTAAAAAACAAAATTCTGATATATAGTTGCATTCAGTCATTCACCATGAAACATTAACAAGAATGAACTATGTTTGTTAGAACTATAAATCAAATTTCATGAATAAAAGAGAGCTACAGGAGCATTGTGACAACAAAAGAAGTTACCGTAGTGTTTTTGAAAATTTCCAAAGGTAAACAGGATTGGATTTTTAAGCACAAGTGGTTAAACACAATCCATGAAGAGGCAAGAGAAGTATTTACTACTGAGAACTGGAAAAATCCAACCAAAGAACCCAAGCCCCCTCCCAGAAACAACCAAAGCAGTAAGACAAGGGTTTTTATCTTTAAGATTAAAAATCAGTGGTAGAAATTGTAGACACATTCTGAGTTATATTTCTTTTCATTATATTCAAATAGCACTACAAAAAATGAAGTGGACAAGCAACACGAAAAACAATATTTCAATTGCTTTTCAAGTCAAACAATATCAACATAATATCAGTATCTTCCTTCCACAGAACAATTCTGTCTTTAAAAATTACCAGGGCAGGGGAAGTGCAGGGGAAGTGCAGGGAACAACACCCAGAACAAAACAGATGAGAGAAATCCAGCACTCTAACAACAACCTCAAGGGAACACATATTAAAAAGAAGTCTGAACCATGTTTTTAATTAGTTTGTAATTTCAGTAAGTGATTCATGGTATGATTTGATCATGATAAATTTGATAAATTCCTTGGAAGAAAAATTATTACTTTGTTCAGTTTCAGGAAGGAAGTAATTTTGCTAAAGGAGCTACTTTAAAGATGTACTTCCAATTTCTGCGCTATTTCCAAGCTATCGCTCCTCAGCACAGTTTTCAATTGGTTTTATTTAGTTTGTTTTTCTCTTATGCCTGATGTAATATATTGAACTAAAGATTCAGATTTATTCCTTCACTTGAAAAGAATTTCTTCTTCATTTTATATCAGGAGACCATTCTCTTCTACTCTTTACAACAGTCTGAACTGCATTTTTGTCATCTTGAAGTCTATCACAGCAGAACTCCTTGAGTCAGTAACTAAGTTTAGTAAAACAGGAGGAAAGCATTGGTGAGGAATGCCATTAGCAGGCTGAACTGTGGCTGAAATTATGCTAGATGAGTGAAGAAGGTAATCCAGAAGTGAGAGTAAAATAACATGAAAATAAAACAGAAGTGATAGCACAGGATGGCAAAGGCCGATTTTGGGCTACATGTGGAATACACAGTGAAATGTGTCAAAACCTGAGACAAATCTCAAACTTTTAATTTTAATATCATCTCCTCACTGCACTCAGGATTTCATTGTTGAAAAATAAATGTTTTCCAGTCTATCAGCTGGCTTCATTTCCCAGTTTTAAAATTCTGAGCAAAGCTGAATTTTATATTCATCAACTGAAGTCATCTTTATTAAGTCATGTTGAAGGACTCAAGAGAAAGAAAAACTAACCTGTATATGAGACAGGACAAACTTTTGCTGCAAGTGAATACATCTAACAGGACTTTTTCAGTTACTATGAAATACGTCAAGAAGGAAAAAAAAAATTAATCTTTCCAGTGAAAGAAAACATTTTCTTTTTCCTGTACCCCAGTAAATGGAATTCTTTATAATACACTGAAATCAGCAATTCAGGATTTTGTATTTAAAGGATAAAAGTGGTTTTCAAATACTGAATGTTAAACTTTGAAGTGATTTCTAAATACAAAACAAGCATGGAGAAAAAAACATCCTGAAAGTAAAAGAAAAAAGCCAAAACAAAACATAGGCAATTTAATTTTAACTTACAAGAACACAGCATGCAATCCTGTAACCTTCTGCAAAGATGACATAAAACCAACAATGTCTTTCTATAACAGTTTATAAATTCAGTGTTTCCATGAAAGTAATCTACATTCAATCACATAATTTTATGTTTAAGCAAACTTTGAGGTGGACTTCTTAAAATAAGTGCTGTGAATAAAAAAAATAAAAATAAAAAAAATATATAAATATAAACAGACTGGAATCATATCTGGGATTAAAACTGATTCAATAACCACAATGTAAGTAAACATTAACCCTCCATTTATGGTGAATCACAAAGGTTATTTTCAGAAAATGTGCCATTTTTAATGATTTTATTTCATGAAGATTACTGAGGGTTCCTTCATTCTAACATCCAAACTCCCCGAGATATTAAATTGGATATTAGAGCAACCAACTGCTATAAAGAATACATAAATACAGCACTGGAAAGAGGTTCCTGTTATCAGTACCTAATGCAGCATGTGTGTAGATTCCCCTTGTATTTACAATGTTATTAGAGTTGTCTGTGTCCATCTTGTCTCTAGGAAAAATACATACTCCTTTATAATATAGTTATTGCCATACACAGAAATCTCATAGAGCTTCTTTGTAATGAGTTAAATGAGAGACATCTTGTAAAAACAGCAATACCTATACATATTTACCTGGTTTTCCATTTGAAAAGGATTTCAGTGATGTTTTGTTGGAATTTTCTGTTCTGTACAACTATTTATGGAATTTGTAAGCAAAACCAAAAATGTATATATCATACAATATAAAGACATTGTCATAGTCACAAATACATTTCCATCTTTTGTATATGTCTTTTACAATTATTTGGCCAACAATTGTTGACTGCTCCTGTTCCTAGCAGGAAAAATCAGAACATTATGTACTTATACTACCTCCCATTATTTAAAGGTTGTGTTCAGTCAAATAATTAGCTGCGAATTGAGCAATTTACATAAACTACAGAAGTAGTTCAACAAAAGATGTCATAGGTTGAAGTGAGCAGCTTTAATGTATGACTCAGAAATGTGTCACTGAATCCTTCTGCAGCTATTTTTCTTTACTAGCTCATTTACAATGCTGAAGATGTTTCAAACTTTTGTACTATGAGGTGTTTCTCTTAGTTTCATCAGCTTCTTTGCTAAAAAAAAAAAAAAAAAAAAAGCCTCTTCATGATTCCTACTACTTCCTTGAACAAATAAATGTGACATTTTTACAGCAAAAAACCTGCAACCTTTACTGTCAAAGGATGACTCCAAGATATGAAAAGTCTGGTGGTAATACCAGCTTAAAACATCCCATACCCTTCTTGCAGTGGTGACAGGACATGGAATTATTCGTTTTAAAATCTGAATCAGTTTGATGTGCCCACTCACTAAGTGACTCTACCAGTAGCAGTTGCCAACAGAATGCAGCAGGTTATAGAGGCAGGAATGACAAACAGTAGTGGCAAGGAATGAAAGGAAAGGTGGGAATATTTTAACCATGATAATTGGATGGTTTGGATAAAGACATTGCAACACAGCACATGTTTGATAAAGTAATGAGGAGTACAACAAATATTTAGAGGGCAAGATGGGGAAAAAATACCACCAAGGTTTTCCATGATTACTTAGACATAAACACAGAGAATATGGAAATTCCTCACCTCTTTTTTCTGTGTAGTGATGAAGCCAGATAAATAACTGCACTGGAGTTCATGGTTTGTAAAGCTGTTACTTCTGACACTTGGTTGATAGCACTGGGGAAACGACCGCTCATAGTACAACAAGAAAGCAGATTGAATTGCTTTGACTATAGGTGTCTTGGGAGCTTGCTAAACATTTTATCCAGGAACCAAGTCCTGTCAGATCATGAAACAACTGGAAAAACTACCATGTGATACAGATCGTATTTTACACATCTTTTAGACTACTAATCTCAATTCCATTTAACAGAAACAATAACTGAACTGACAGATGTACTAATTCTTGCTGAAAGTATTCTTAAGCTAATTTGCATTATGCATAGTTCGCTCTTGAAAAAGACAAAAGTTGATTCTAGAATTAATTGAATTAGATTAATTAATGTGCAGAAAATTATTAAGAAATTATGATTTTCATACCTAATTTTAGTTTGGCACATAAAGAGTTCTTTGGACATTTTAAAACAAGTTAGACTAAATCAGAAAGACTGATATTATTCCCTGAAATGTAAGTCTTTTATATTTGGATTACACAGTTGCTTCTAAGGTCAAAACTGGAGGAATATTTTAGAAAATACATATATGCACTGGAAATCCAGATCTGTTTGATAAGGCTAATATTTTTCCATTAATATTTATGTTCAAAATTAACAATCAAAAATTTTTTGTAACCATTGCTTATAGAGAATATCCAATGAGTAGATATGTGGCTTTTAATATGCACTTAAGTAGTGATCAAAAAAGGACTGGACATCCTACACTCCAAGAGTTTAAGCCTAAACAGGAAAGGAGGCACCATCGCATAAGGCACTGGAGAAAAAAAGAGCAGTGATGTAATGAAGAAAGTTACAAATTTAGGGTTTAACAGGTGGTTAAATAATTGAACAGGCTGCTCAACAAATCAGTCTGAATCTCTAGCAGCAGGTTTACACTTTTGAAGGCTGGAGAACTAGGACCTGTTTTTGTTTTTATTTTCTTTTTTAACTTCAAAGGAGGCAGGGGAACAGCATCTAAATCTTGTTAAGTGCAAAGGACTCTTCTATGAACTTCATGCTGCAAGAAAACCCTTTAAAACATCCTTTTTGGGTGGAGGGTCAGAGCAAAATATCTACCAGAACTAGGAAAAAAATGGGAAGGAATTCTGCTAGCTCACCTAGAAACATTTAATTTGACTTATTGCAGCTCGCTTTTATATGCTCTCAACTGAATCGTATGTAAACAAAATAAAGTCAAAGGGGAAGAAATGAACTGTGTCTTGGGTAAATCTTCAGTTGTGTAGTGATGGTGTATTCCTCTGATGCAAAATTTGTTCACCTTTTCACCCTCATACACATACACTCATCCAGCTAAATGTATTTGTCATTTAAAGTTAAAGATACTATGAAAAAATGTAGACAGATAGAGAAATCTCTTTGAATAACATTAACAGTATAGTTTTAAAAATTCCTTTTTGCATAGTATTTTTGCTGTGCAACAGTAGTTAAATACATACAATTTAATGATATCACGTTTCATAACTTAAATTTAACAGGTATTCTTATAATTAGTGTTCCTAATATATACATATGTGTACCTTAGTATGCCTAATTGTATATTAGAATATAAATTACCTGCATATATAAAACTATATAATATATATTACCTGTGTATATATAAAACTATATAATATATAGATAAAAATACAAACATAGATATCTATAATGTATTTACATATTTATTTATATACTTATCTATACCTATCTGTCTAGATTATAAGCCAAGCAGAACGCACTGAAAAAATGTTACCGTCAGTAAAAGGAATTTTAAAACACACTGAGAAGACACTGACACATAGGTGTGACACTAGTACATTCCAAATGTGAGAACATGCAGCAACGACTGACAAAGCATCTTCACAAAATTCTACAGCCTGGCCAAATTAGGTTCACACAATTACGTAGAACTGAATACTACACATGTATGGATATATAATCAACCTCAGATGTTTCCCAGAAAATCAGTCTACCTGATCCAGTGATTATAGATCTAATTTAGTTGGGAAGAGTGCAGAGACATTTTTCAAGACTATTACATTCTAATCAAGAGTGAAACTGACTGTCAGTCATCCTATATTATAAAATAAAGAAAAAATATTATGAAGGAAGTCAAAGAGAGAAAGTACTGAGAAAAAATGTTAACACATATGAATGTTCACATTTCCTCTCAAGCACACTGTCATCCCAGTGTAGAGCTCATTGTGTTTTACAAGGGAATGAAGCAAAGCCAGGAAACAGCTATTTAAATGATTTGCTCAGTCAAGGGAATCAAGGTAGTTTGAGTTCTAGGGTCTGAAGATCAGTTTTTCTCATTTGTTCCTCAAAACAGGATGTAATTTTTTTGTCTAGCATATACAGAAATTAGTGCATTTGACAAGTTCACAGCATAGGAAAAGAAACTTTCATATTTATTTAAATTAGAAATATGATAAAATGTATAATGGAGAACACTGGGCGAAAGAACAGGAGATAAAGAGAAAATATAGAAAACCTTCCTATTCACATTTAGTATTTAAGAATATACTAATGCTTAAATTTCCATTCTTCTGTATCCATAAATTTGAAATACAAAAAAGAATGTTTTTTTCTTGAAAATGGGAAATATATCAAACATATATCCCATATAATGGAATGCTGTGTCTAAAACCACAAAATCCAGCTGTATTCTATTTTATCCTATTTAAGACAAAGGTGTCTGTGGAAATCACACTATCTATTATGAAATTAAATAAAAAATATTAAATGTAAGTAAACCCAAACTAAACAAAACCTAAAGCAGTCTACCTTTCAATTGTGTTTCTGTTATTCTGAAGTCCCAGTTCATTAGAACCTGCTTGTCTACAACACTATATTACATTTTTTTATTAGGAGTGAAACCTACTGCTTTTCCTAGTTACTTAAACCCATTTGACAGTTGCTGTTTTGGCAACTGATTGAACACTACACAAACTTTTTACAAGTAATAGACCTTTTAATTTTTTAATTACATTTCTTTCACATGCATTCAAGCTGTATGCCAGAAAGGCCTAATATATCCCCTTGTAACAGATGAGGTTGATATGCTGCTCTGTACAACAATTTACAAAGAATCACTGGTTAGTAGCATAATGAACTCTTTCCAAAGATCCCATCTTCAGTAGGTCTTGCTAGGCTACTTTCATGGTGTTCTTTCCTGTATATTGATGCCTATGCAAGTTAAAAAGACTACTTGGATGTCTGAGTAACACCTTAGCCTCCCTGGTTCAGGCTTGGCCACCTCACTAACACTAGAAATGTTGAGATTTTATTTCATAGAGGTTGAGAGTAGAGTGCTTTTTTCCATCAAATTGCATAATAGTCCAAGGCCAACAATTTCTTTTTTATTTATTTAATTTTTTTTTGGTGCTTTACACAGCATTCTCCCAACTTCATAAGCATGGTCAGAGTGCTTTTATACTTCTGAATAAGGAACCTGATTTATAAAATAGCAAATGAAGTAGCATGAGAATGTCTCATATATCTATTCCTAAACTAATTCAACAAGGAAGTTTTCACATGATACGTGTCAACATAAGTAAATACAGCAATCTTCTGAAATTTACTCCTGTGATAGAGCAAAAATATGTAGCTGACTTTGTGTGTGGGAGCAATGTGTCAGAACTAGAACAACAGGCATATTTAACAAGTTATTCGTTTATCAAATGTGTGACAAAAATGCTCACAGATAAAAATCAGTATTAATGCACAGCTATTCTTGGTATAGTAAGTGAGTGTCAAAGTATTTGCTGAAATTTGAAGCAGTTGAAGAGACCTAGAATGACTTCTTTTTTCTTCAAAGATGCTTTCCACCTACAGTTCCTGTGTATTTTGAGTGAAGAGATGAGTTTTCTGCTTATCTAAATTCAGTTATGAAAATTAACCCTCAGTAACTAAAATTTCTAACTTTTCATCTAAGTTTGTTAACAATCTCAAGTCTGAAAGCATGCATTCTCCATGCTTCGTTTATGATCCTAAATATACTCAAATATTCATTGACAAATTTCTGAGAAATACTTTCCCTCTAGCTATTTGACTGCACTTTTAGAAGATCATCATATCTATTCTCTAGAAAAGGGGGACTCAGAAGATAGTTTTCTTAATTGCAGACCATAATTTTATATCATAAATACATTTTTAAATCAGGTAGCTCTTTTAACATTAACTAGACAAAGCTAAATAGTTAAGGTGAAATTTCTCATTTTCTCTTGGATGATACTGAAAATTTACCATGAAACAACTTACAGGTGGGAAGAGTTCATTAGACTTAAGACACTTGTGGGGAAAACTGAAAAAAGTCATAGAATAAGTGACTCAAATCTTTCTGTCTCTGGACTTGGAAGGTCTTAGACTATGACATCATGAAATTAATTATTTTTTCTGAGAACTAAGTAATTCTCTGTGTCAGCTTTAATTCATTTCTGCCTATTTTCATTTTAAATGTCCTGGTTTATTTTACTTTTAACTTTTTCTTACTGAAGTCCAGGATGAAAATGCACACCTTGGAAGGAAAATTTTCATGACAAGTAAGAACTATCAAGGCAAATAGAGCAGTACCTGCCATCTATTAAAATAAATAAATCCTCTTACTCTCCCTTATTTTCTAATAAGCTTTTATTTAAGTAAGGAGCAGACGTGTAAGCTAGCTCTGTAGAGAATATTTTTTATGGAAAGAAAAGATATTTAACAGGGCAATTTAAAAATTAATCTGTAAACTTCATATGTGAATAGAAATATGTAATTTTGTCGAAACTTTTCCTTATCTTCCCACCCATAAAATGTCATAAGATTTCCCTAGATCACTAACTTTAAAAAAAAAACCGAAAAAACAACCCACCAAAAAAACCCCAAACAAAAAAAAAACAAAACAAAAATCCCCCACAACTTTGGAAAAAAAATTCTTCAGACTTCTCATTCACGTATTCTCTAACAGTTAATTTAGGGATCTCTTTTAATTTCTGAGTTTACCTCTTGTGTGGGTGTGAGTTTTCCCTCCAGATGTGTTTCCTGAATCACCTAGGAAAAGAGGAGAGAAAAAAATACTTTGCAAATATATTGTATTGTACTGCACTGTATTGCATGATATGATGTATTTACTCTTTATTAAGCTCTTTTTAATGCAATAGAAATTTACAGGAAGTATTACTATTTCAAGTATAATTGTTTAAACCTACACCTCTGTGTGTTTAAATACCTATGTGAACTTTACCATCATTTCTTTAGTAGAATACTATTAAGACTTTATGTCTTTTCAGGTGACTTTTTTCCAGTTGGAGGTGAAATATTCAAAACTTGTGAATGAATAAAAAAGGAAGTTTCTCCATGGCAGAGACTGAATGTTTTGTTACAGCAGTAAAAAGGAATTGTGTGTATAACTGAATAACTTAGCAACTCTCTTACTTTTCTTTTGAAGTTCACCGGTTTGGGTTTTTCTATACAGATAGAATTGCAGTCAGTTTTCCAATGAAAAGTAAATATTGAGAGAATGCTTTATTATCTATGTCATCTATATCCTCCTGATTATGGACTTCCTAAGGCTTAAATTTCTTTCAATTTACTTTCTTCTGGGATTATAGAACCATAATCTCATTCCACCTTCAAAACTTGGAACCAGTTTTCATAATCTTGCAGACAAATTTTCATTTCTACCCGAATGTTTGGCTTAGCCCTTCCAAAAATCTCAGAATAGAAAAGTTGTTTGTTTCTTTATTAATAAATTACTTTAAAAAAGGAAAAAGAAAACAAAATTAATTATTATGAAAAGTCAGAAGGCACTTTTCTTTTGGAAATAAAACTTTCCAATTATTTCTTGATAACACTTGTTGCATATCTCAAACATTTCAGCATTTACTCAGTATATATAGTCAAGAATCATGAAAGTTAGGCATAACACCAATAAGCAGCTTATAAAAGCCATGCCTACAATGTTCCTCTAAAGATCCACTACCCCGTCAAACATGGCAATGTGCACAATGATATAATACACAAAATGTTAGGTTGTCCATATACTTTTGTATTCTGAGTTCTAATTAAATAATGTAATTGCCTAAACCCAAAGTTTACATTTTTTAATATTTTTAATAAGTTCATGCAGAATTACGAAAATATTAGGCTTTACTGCTTGCTGGTTATAGTCACAAAACATTATTTACATTGTAATGTGTTTTTTGATGTAAAGAATAAAAATATAGTTAACTATAAGTATTGTATTTCTACATTATCTGGGGAGTCCCAGAAGAAATCCATGTGAAAACTAGCAGTACAAACTAAGGGTAAGAAGAATAGCAGACTGCAAAAATGCAAAATACCACTTTCCCAGTTTTGTCATATGTGGTATTGTGTTTGGATTTTATATGATGCTCACAAGACAAAATGATTGTTAGTCTAATAAGACTGCATTTAATACTTCACATAATGTGTAAAATCTTACACGAGTGTATCTAAGATGGAGAAAAGCAGTCTGAAGGCAGGAATGTGCAAAATAAGGTTTATATCAGAAAGATTTGTTAACATCTCTATAGTACAAAATGAAGTAGAAATGAATGGGAAGAAGAAATAAAATTTGTAGCAGTCCAGCACCCAATAACAATAAATGAGGAACTAATTTTTTGTAAGAGACAAATATTGAAGACTAATGTACTCCATCTCAGAGTGACAGAAGTTTTCTCGGATATTGATCTGTGATTATTTCCCCCGCCCCCATATGGAGAAGGCAACAAAATCTACCTTCTCTGCTAAGTCATTTTGGAAGAATAAAGACTTGACGTTGACCTAAAACTGCAGCCAGAGGCAGTGAATTTGGAGCTATTTAACAAAGCATGCAAGATGGTGGCTCAGTTATTAGCTGTAAAGGGAGCATCATCCAGCTTTTCCCTATTTATTTGTTGTAATGAACTGGATAGTTCATCGGCACTGGTACAGTTTATCAGCAGCTAATCCTCCTGATCCTTGCCATCCTGTGATGGCAAGAAACTTTGTGCTGTATACACAGCACATATTTAAACATTAGTAAACAGTCGTTATAAATTGAAGGTGGTCAGGATTGATATGGACATAAACAGAATTTGATATTGTTTATGAATAGATTAATTTGACTATAGGAACCTGAACCATTGTTATGGGCCTTCTGAAATTTTCTTGATTTTGGGTAAAGGTCAGGTTAGCAGTGCTGTGACATGTTACTTAATAAGGAGGTAGCTAACCTGAAGACTAGGAGTTATAAAGCGTTTTCATATAGTTCTGAAAAAGAGGAAAGTTTGCTTCAGGGTTTGATCTACTACAGAAAATACTTTCATTACCTGCAGTTATTGTCATATCAGCCACACTCAATCATTTAACATGCAGTGCATTCTTTATGTAGGAGAACAGCTGATTGTTTCAACATTCCAAAGAATATATGGAAACATGACAAAAATACATGGAGAAGCCTTTGTACAGTCATCTCATACAATATTTCACTATGGTTAGGATCAACTGAGTTAAAAATACCAATACTATTAAAGTATATCATGATTCCTAGTGCATGGCCAAGTGCAAGGTCCTGCACCTGAGTGAGGGCAATCCCAAGCACAAATACAGGCTGAGTGGAGAATGAATTGAGAGCAGCCCTAAGGAGAAGGTATTGATTGGTAAGAATCTTAACATGACTTAGCAGAATGCACTTGCAGCCCAGAAAGCCAAAAGTGTCCTGTGTGGCCAGCAAGTCAAGGGAGATGATTGTCCTCCTCTACTCCACTTTCATGAGACCCCACCTGGAGCACTCTGTTCAGCTCTGGGGCCCCTGACATAAGAAGGACATGAATGTGTTTTAATGAGTACAGACGAAGGCCATGAAGACGAACAGAGGGCTGGAACACCTCTTCTATGAAGACAGGCAGAGAGGGTTGGGGTTGTTCAGCTGGAGAATAGAAGGCTCTGGGGAGACCTTATAGCTATACTATGAGGGTGGTGATGCACCGGAACAGGTTGCTCAGGGTAGCTGTGAATGCTCCAGCTCTGGCAGTGTTCAAGGCCATGTTGGACAGAGCCTGGAGCAATCAGGTTTAGTGGGAAACGTCCATATCCAGGGCAGGGGGGTTGGAAAAGACCTTAAGATTATCTAGTTCCAACCCTACCCATTCTATGATTCTATTTTATGATTCCAGTATCTAAAGCGGCCTAAAGAAAGATGGAGAGGGAATTTTTATGACAGCAAGTAGTGACAGGACCAGGGGAGATGGCTTCAAACTGAAAGAGGGTAGATTTAGAATAGATATTAGGAAGAAATCCATCACTATGAAGATGGTGATTTGAACAGGTTTCCCAGAGAAGCTGTGGATGTCCCAACCCTGGAAGTATTCAAGGCTACACTGGATGGGGCTTTGAGTAACTCAGTCTAGTGGAAGGTGTACACAACCATGTTAGGGGGTTGGAACCAGATGATCTTTAAGATCCCGTCCAACTCAAACGATTCTATGATTCATATTTTTAGATATTCAGTGCTAGTTCTGCACATATGCAGTTTTAATTTAGAATTATATAATCCTGTATAACAATAACATATAAAAGAACTTGGAAAACAGGGTCTGGTACTGTGGATATGGAGAGGTTATTCTGAATAAAGTTTCAGAGTTTAAAGAGATAAAGGAAGATTAAACTATTGATAATTTTGATCCTGTATATACTAAAAGGCAAGACAAGATCAGGTCAAGATAAAGCTGTAATGACACAAAAGAAAGAAAAAAACAGGTTTTCTCACAGATGATGTTATATAACTTCACATATATGAAATGGGAGCATGTCATATAATAAGAATCACTGTGAGTGTGGTTTAAAAATTTTAAAGTTAGGATTTTCTGATAAAATTTCAATTTACTTTTCCAAAACTGGGGCAATAATATTTCTGGCAGATCTGGTAATAAGGGTTGAAAGGACACAGGCAATTTGCCCTTCAGTCAAATCTGTAAGGAATTTGTGAATGTCTTTTGGTAGGATAGTATCACAACCCCAAACTGTATGTCCAGTACTACTTAATAGTTTGAACAGGAAGGAATCATCTAAATGAACATAGGGATTTGCTGGCTTAATGTAATGTACTCAAGGTGCCTATGATATGAAGATCAGACAGAAGCACTAATAATGACAATTTTTAAAGCACATGAAAAGTGAAGAAAAGATTAAGATTAACCAATAATCCTCTTGGATTATTTGTTAGTAGATTGTGAAATATTAATTTAATATTTGAAAGTACATCAAATATTGCGTAGCTACATAATTTGAGAATATTTTTATAAACTGAGTTTGCAATAAAGACTATTCCATTAAGTCATGTTGGGAAGTAATGTTTCTTTCTGTATGGTAACCATGGATTATATCTAACAATTCACTTAAAAGGTAGAGTTGCCAAAAAAGAAAAGTTATTCATCTCCTGTGAGCTAGGTCCAAAGAACATTAATCCTAGTTGGAAGTTATCACCAGAGAAAAGTTAAGAGATTTATGTCCAGGTGATGATCGATATCCTTAATTTAACTAATGGGACTAACTCTGGCTCCTCAGCATCTTCTTGCCTGCCAAGGAACTTAACCTGAGAGAAAAAGATAAACCATACTCTCTCAGTGTTTTGCAGTTATAACATAGTTTAAAAAAAGGCTTTAATTGAGGGGGAGAGGTTGAGGGAAACAAGGCATTTTATACAAAGACCAAGAATTTCCAAGGTATATACGAGCATAGACATAGTCCTTAATCATTAATTTACGTGAATATATTTATAGGTATGCTTTCATGTGCACAAATATTTCGGATGCCTGAGAAGGAACTGAGAAATTATAATAAAAGAGAGTTAGTAGCTCTTCCACTCTGAGGACTTGTTTACTGTAAATGGGTTTTCTTTAATGAAATTAAGGTTGATATTCCTTGAATTTTTGTTAAATTTAATGGTCAGTTGAGTAGGAACTTTCAATATTCAGCACTCCATTCTCATTTGTAGTTTCTAATACCTCACTATAACACCTCACTCTAAAATATTTCTGTACTTCTTTTCTTTATACTACTTTTTTATATTGCTGAATGGTTTTGTAAAGAAGATAGGAGATGAAGGCCATTGCTAATACTTAGAGAGCCATGAACATGTTTAATATAGTAAAAAAATAACCTTTTCTATCATGCTAAAATAATATGGACTTAAATAAGGTTAGAATTACCACTGTTTGAAAAAATTTACAATTAATCAGAAAGTGTACAATTAATCAGAAAATAAATACTACGAAGGGTGACACAAAAGAGCATTGCTAATTGTAACTTCAGATGTGAACACCTTCTCAACAATGAATAGTAGCTGCTCATAGAATCCCATTTATTTCTACTACCAAAGAACAAATACAGATTAATGCAAAAGAAGCTGAAACAAAAATCAAACGACACAAGTGCACACACGCTCTTTAATACATATTCCTTCCAACAATGCAATCTTTCCACAAATTCTGTAACCATAACATAAAGATAATTTTCCTTCGCTCTTTTGGACAACATACGTAAAGGTACCTTAATTCCCTGTCAGGGAGTGTTCAGGATACAATTTTCTATTGAACTGATTGCAGCTGTAAAAGTAAAAATATGAAAGTATAAATATTACTGTGCATCAAAATTAATGTCAAATTTAATAACATTCATGTTTAAATCAGGTTTACTATGCAGTAGTCAGCTATAAGTTACGTATACACTCTTAAGTTTCAGTGCAAAAGCAAGATTTCACAGCAAAGAAAAAGTTTACTTTTTCATTTGTAAATTAGTCCTTGGGTCTTCTGATGGTCATGGTCACCTTACAGATCCCAGTACTTCAAGAACAAAAGCATTTTGCAGAACTGAAGAGTATTTGTTCAGAATCCTGTGATAATGCTATTGTCTGTCATTCTATTTCTAGAATTCCATTTCTATTTTCCTGAAGAGGTACCCAAAACAATAATGAAGAATTTTTTAGATATGCTAAATGTAACATCAAGTGGTTTAAGTGGATACTTCTAGGGAAGAAACTACAAATACCCTCAACATCATCTTGTCTTTCTACTGAAATTCAGCTGTGATCTCTGAGTTGAACCAAAATCCATAAACAGTTGTTAAAATATAGCATGTGCAGCTCAATACTGAAAAGGACCGCTTTCTAGTAAAGCATGATTTCTCTCAGGCAAAGAGCAACTAGGACTTTCCTTGAGAAACTATCATTGCCTGTCTTACCTGTCTTCCTCACTGTCTAGACAAAAGCTTAGAATGTGGCTGGTGGCAATATTAGAGTCCAGGGATTTTTATTTTCATCCTTTGCATCTGACAGTCAGTCTAAATATAGAGCTTACTGTAATAGCCCTGATTGTGAGGCTATATAGACAGACATCTAAATTGCTTTGGGTCTTTTTCTCACTAGATGAATGACCTATGAGTAGGTTAGAAAAGCATAGCTTGAATTGTTCCATTTTCCCCTCTCCAATAGATTACAGTGTGGATTTAGGCAACTGCTCATCCACACCCAGAGACCTCTGCTCTGTGATTCTCCTTTGAATTGCTCTTCAATATGTATGCGATGCTGCAAGGAAGAAGAGAGAGATTAAGTGGATGGTAGTATCAGCAAAGATGTGAATGAGGCAAAGCTTTGTCACTTTTTTAGACTAAGATGTATTTCCTTTACGGGTGTGCTGCTAAGAGTAAGTATTTGAGGGGGATGTTTTCTAGAGCTACGAGTAGAAAAGAGAACTGTAATATAAGTACACTGAGAGAAACCCTTAGAAGGATAGATAGGGATTGAGAGAGTGAGGTTATTTCTTCACTATATATAGTAACCACTCAGACAGAAGATTTTAGTATGATGCTGAATGCCCACTGACTAGCCACTTAAATATCCATTACTTCTACCAAATTTAGCCCCAAATGCCCCTTTTTATTTCTATCGCATTTTAGTTTTGTAAAGTTTCTGCAAGTATCCTACTAAGAAGAAAAAAAAAAAAAAGAAAACACAGTTTTGGAATTGGCATCAATCCCCTACAACATTTGTATTATAAATTCTTTAGCAATCTGCCATGTAGCTTAGATGGATGAGGGCAAGCAACACAGAAATTTTTATATCTTCTGTTTGTTTATTTTTCATATTACTAAACTCTGAATGTACGATTGATGCTTAGTGAGTTTTTCTGTTATAGGCAGAAAAATCAGACATTTTGATTACATTCTAAACTTCTTCAAGTCATGCTAGAGTTATTGTAGTTTATTTTGCAGTAAGAAGCTAACCTCTTGAATCAAATATTCAAAAAACCACTAATTTAAGGAATTAGTTTATAAGAAACAAAAGATTAATTTAAAACAAAACTATATATTTCATTAATATATTTTTGTTCATGCAACTAATAATAATGCTGGATTCATTGTCATGTAGTAAGATCTATTCAGTATCAGTAATGCTTAATACTTAAAACCTGCTGTTACAGAGAATGGGATGCTAGTTGCTGGTGGAGTTGAAATTGAAGTCATTGTTCACTAGTCAATAGTAAACAAAAATACTTTTAAGTAGGTTTTGATCCTAAGCTCTCAGAAAATTAGTCATATTGCCTACAGTTTGTTGAAATGTATAGACATCTATTGATTTAATAAAACCAAAAAACAAACAAACAAAAAACCCAACAAAAAGCAACAACAAAACAAAACCCCTAAACATTTTTTCATTAAAGTAGATGTTGGGTGGTTTTTTTTTTTTAATGTTCGTATGTAGCAGAAACTGGCAAGAAGAGAACCACTTTGCCTAGTTGAACTACCTTCAGGATTTTCTTCAAACCACACGACAGTCTCCAGCTCCTGTGGCAATTCTTTCCCCAGTGACTGCATCAATATGAGAAAAGAAGCCCCAAAGCAACTATTGACTCATCCCGTAGTCAGTAGTGTTGTGTGTTGGATGCATATCAATATTACAATAATTTAAAAACCGATGGGAAATTGATTGGCATCAATAGTGAGAATTAGGAAATAGGAAAGGATACAAAAGATGATAAGTAGGAAGGAGTAACTATCCAGTGAAGATTTTTATTATTAAATAAGAAGGGCTCTGATACTAAACCATAATTATCACAGCAGACTTGCATTTTCCCAGTTACATTATTCATTTAATCACTCACTCCACAGTTAGTAAGACTTCAGTTGCATTATGCTCAGTGCTGAAGTACAATTCCTTTGAGCACACACTTATTGGCCAAGCACAGTCAGTTTTAGAAAACCAGACTTGTAGCAGCCCAAGAAAAAGGTGCACAGAAATCCATGTCTGTATCCATTATCACAGCAGCAAGAAAACAGGTTACTGTTTTTTTACTGCTCAGATACATAAAGGTAGTCACATGAGACCAGCTATTCTATGCATTAGAATAACAGAATTCTAGTAAGTGTCATCCAACTCACTACCCGTGCAATTTGCTTATTACCCTATATCAACCAGCAATTTTCATCCTGGATGGAATGGCAAAAGAATGCATTTGTCCTCATTTATATATTGAAATAGAATGTTTCTTCAGCATGTTATTAAAAAAAAAAAAATTCATCACAGAAACAGATTATATACACATTAAAATATATTAGTAGTTCACATCATGCACACATTAATGTAATGCTTCCTCTCTGTATTGTTTGGATTATTCCTTGTGGCATTTTGCATTGTCAAGCAGTATGTTCCATGTCAGAAACACTGTTGCTAATTTTAGTAATCTACATAGATATCTGCAGTGCCTGTAGTGCAAATGAGTCCCTGGAGAAGATACTGTGTATCAGTGATGATGATAGGGTAAAACATTATATTTTGCTAGTTTAGCAATAGGCATAGTATAGAACTTGCATAGCAATGATTTTCAATATTTGTTTAGTTTTCATGCGAGGCTGAAATGAATATGTGTTTGAAAATTATTTTTTCTAAATATTTTTCTAAGCTTTCTTTGAGGGTTTCTTCAGCATTATACGAACTTTCTTCATATATCATCTTTTTCACCACCTCTATAAACTACACATATGTATTTATACTAGTGATTTATACGTATGAATCACTAAGTCAATTCATAAATGTGGTACAAAAAATAAGGTTAGCTCCAAGTACAAAACTGATATGTAGTTTAACTTTATTTTAATAAATTAGGAAAAAATATGCACAATTCACAGAAAAGAATAAATTGCAATTTAAATAAGAATTGAGAAAACCTGCTAGGTTGAATCTATAATTATTAATCGTGTGCAAGAGTGTGTTTACTGACTGCAAATTTCTTATATCAGGTCGGTGGAAAGTAAAATAATTTTGGTAATTTAAAAAGTAAGTACAAGAAATTAATTCTTTTGAAATTGCTTTCATGTGAAATCTTCAGCTCTGAAAATACATTTCAGGACATGCTTATGTTTACAAGACCCTCATTTTGAATGATCCTGAAATTTGAAGTCAGCAGCATATTCACTAGCTCACTGTTTTGCCACCCAAGACAGCTAAAATCTATCTCAGAATAACTTTTAAAAACTTACTTAAATATCTAGATAGATAGAAATGTATTTATGTCTTTTGTTAAGGAAAGATGGTAAATATGTCAGAAACATTAGTAAATATGAACAAATATGTAAGTTAAAGGTGTCAATAAACACTTTTTTTGAATGCACATTCTTTCCCTATTGATGTAGATGTTCTTCTAATACGTTGTATACTTGCCTATCTGAAACAGAGATTTTCTAAAACAAAAGCTATGAAACAATAAGCATACACCACCATCTTACACAGTTAGCAGCAGGTTAAAGAACAGCAAACCAAGCTCAAGAACAAATGGTTGCTTAACAGTGGAAGGTTATCTGAGAAATGCCTTCATGACCTGTGAGGGAACTTGTATTTTTAAGTATATTCATAAATGAGTGATCTGGAAAAGGTATTAAACAATGAAGGAATATATGATGGTATCAAAATTATCCAGAATATTCACAACAAAAGTTGACAGCAAAGAGTTGCAGAACTGTTTTATGATACTAAGTAACTGGACAACAAAATGGCAAGAGAAATTCAGTATAATCAGCATAAAACACATATTATGGAAAAAAAGTCAGACAAGTGTATATATATAACAATGGGTCCTAAACTAACACATTAGAAAAAACATTGTCATTGTGGTTAATTTTATGAAAGCAGTTCTTAGCAGCAGTCAAAATTGCAGGGGTTTAGAAAAGAAGGAAAAACTATAAAACAAAATTATAAAACATAGCTGTGGTATTTCATAATTGCATAATACATGTCTGTCTTGAATGATGAACATCTTTCAGATCTCCCCAACTCAAAGAAAAAAATTCAAGTAAAAATGAATTATGAATAGATTTGTATATGAGGAGAGATCAAATCAACTGGGATTCTTCACCTGGAAAAAGAAATGTTTGGAGGAGAATATATGATTGCAATGTAGAGAGACATGAATAATGCAGAGAAAGTGAAAAAAGGTAAGTGTTATTCACTATTTCACACAATACCAAACCCAAGGGGGAGAAAAAGAAACATTCAAGAGTATTTGAATTTAACTGGAACTAGGGTTTTATCCGCTCAATGTGCAAATGAATTGTGGAACTTACTGGCAACATACTGTGATAATATAACTGCTCTTGCATTTATTAAGTGACATGAAAAACAAGGATGTAGATACAAACTCCAGTTCAGAAGGTCCTAAGCTACATAATGTCAGAAGCTGTGAGGTTAAACTGAGTGAAGTATTAATTTATTCTCACATCCACAATTGATCACTAACACAGGATGTGTTAGGATGACTGTGTCATGAGAAAGCCAAATATATGTATTTTTATTCAGATAGATAGATAGATAATCTGTATCTTACTGTTAGGGTCATGAAAAGAATCATGAGGTATTCTAGTGAGGAGATATTACAGGCATTGGAAAAAATAAAGGGTACCTGCTGATGGGAAGAACACAGAAGTTGAAGTGGTGTCCATTACCAGTTATTGCAGTGAGGAAGTGTTTCACACAAACACATAGGAAACCGTGCAATTAATGGTGCTGAGCATGAAATGGCCTGTTCTGCTTATTTTCTTCTTTTGAGAAATCAAGCAGTGGAATAATATATGCATATGTAACCCAACTGTAGTTGATAATAAGAAGTGCTCCTGCAGGAAGAACATTATTCTGACTAATATAATTATGAGTAAAGTAAAACCAAAACATGTAGAAATTGACAAAGAAGGGCATTGAACATTAAAAAAACCCAAAACCAACAAACAAATATCAACAAAACTGTATCCTAAACACACAGAACATTCAGTTCATAGTAGTTTTTTGAAGAACTATTCACAGTATGCTAGTTATAAATCAAAGATCTAGTCCAACACATGCATACAGTTAAGTCATAACAGTGCAAGAGCAGGGCACAAAAGACTCAGACAACAAAATTCCAAAGAACTAATTTTCAATATACACAACGCAAGACGTATATCTATCATAAGTGAAGGTAGGCACTTTGTTCCACTCAAAAACCCTCCACATTCTATAAAGCTGTAACACTCAAGAAAAGAGATGTATGAAGAAACACACAGAAAGATTAGGAACTCATTCTAGGTTTTATGTGTGTAACGAGTAATGTAATTAATTCCTAAAACCTGTGAGAACTGGACAAGAGAAAAAATCTTCAAATTGCAGCAAGAGTACAAGCAGAAAAGAATAGAAATGATGCTGCTACTTAAAGTTAAAATAATTGACAAGGATAATACAATGTAAAAAGAAAATTTTCAATCCATATGCAGACCATGACTGCTGCACCTGCATATTAATACAACAAAACCATGCTAAAAAGGAAAATAATTTATTTCCTCTTGCTTCTGCAAGAAGAATCAACATGTCATCTGCATATATGTAGCTTGTGATGCCAAAATAGCTGAAAAAGCCATGAGATCCTAACAAATATCCTTAACAAACCACTACCTTTCACACCACCAAGAGTTCTATGTGTGATATTAAAGCTACAAAGGTATAACAAGAAAATGAAGTATGAACGTAGAAATTTTTCTAACTGATCTGCTCTCATAGTGATTTCAAAAAAATGCAACAAAAAAGGGGAATGAATAAAAGAATCAGCTCACTTTGTAAACTTCCAGCATTTTTAAATACAGTATTGATACACACAATCAGCAGCTTCTGTAAATTATCACAGATATTTTGAATTGATAGACTGAGGTCATTAAGAATGAGCAATGAAAACAGGGAGTTATGAGAGAGAAGGAAGTCCTGATAAATTCCTACTGCATATAGATTATGTACATAACTTGTATTTATACACCCCATGAGCAGTTTTAACAAAAATAATGTAATTTTTTTAATTATTGTTATTTGTATTTTTAGTCACTTACATCCATCACCAATAACTGCTTTTAAATAATAAAATAAGATCTTAGGAACATGTTTTAACAAGACCCCAAGACAATTAAGACCACAATTCTAAATGAACATTTTAAGAATTTATGTTGTTATAAATGTAATGGAAATGACCAATTACTATTTTCATTTTAATAGGTTTCTTCCTATTCAACAACCTCTGTTGAGAAGTGGATAAGCATACTGCACCACTCCATTTTAGTTTTACCTGCTACTTTTAACTATCATGACACTTGAAGATGACTTCACTTTCAGTGCAGATGCTATATTTCTGAAAAGGCTTTTTCATATTTTTTTCCCAAGGTTCTACTCATTCCCAGCTCCTTCATCAGACCTCTTTGGTTGCCATTACTAGTAAAATTACACTAGTAGATGGATGTGTGGTTAAATAGCAGGACAACATTTAGTTTAATAAATCCAAGTAATAATCGTAACCATGAATAAACTAAGGACAAGCCAAAATTCTAATGACTTGAGGGCAGCAAAAACCTTGTTGACTTTGACCAAACCGACTTCTTATAAACATTTTACACTTAAAAATTAGCCAAGCACTCTATATCATTTTATTGAGTTTATGTGACAAGATTTTGGGACTGGAAAGGTTGCAGGGATTGCCTCTGTGAGATGAGATGAGGGGCTGTCCCAATGTCAGACAACCTGTTCCAGCTGGCTTGAAAAAAGGACCCACCACAGGCCAAAGCTGATTCAGTCAGTGACACTTGTATCACCTCTGTGATATTATATTTAAGAAAGGGTGAAAAACACTGTGCAGAAGATGTAAGAAAGAGGAGTGAGGAAAACATAAGAAACAATCTTACAGACACCAAAGTCAGTGAAGAAGCAGAGAGGACATGCTCGAGGTGCTGGAACAAATACTCCCCTATAACCCATGGAGGACCACAGTGAAGAAGGTTGCCTCCCTGCAGCCTGTGGAGGACCATGGTGGAACAGATATATACACTGTAGCCTGAGGAGGACCCCGTGCCACAGCAGGTGGATATTCCATGAAGGAAGCTGCAGTTTATGGAAAACCTCAGCAGGAGTAGGCTTCTGGCAGGAACTGCAGCCTGTGGGGTACCCGCACTGGCGCAGTCTATTCCTGAAGGACTGTGGAGAGGACCCATGCTGCAGCAGTTCATGAAGAACTGCAGCCCATGGGAAAGACCCGCATTAAAGAAGCTGACGTCCAATCTAAACATACATACAGTTTCTAAAGGAAAAATATCTTGTATTCTGTACCAAGTTCAAAGTAAAACACTTTTTTATGATCTATCTACAGCTATGCAGTTCAGTCACCAGATCTCAGCTCACATTCCACTGGCAGTGTCAGTTACTAAGTGCTGTGAATCCAAAGGATGAATATGTGGAGCCAAAAGGAAAAGCATCTTTTGGGTTTTTTTTCTGCCTACAGTGGAATTCAGACACTATGGGATTAGAAGGCAATTTTCCACTGACTTCAACAGAACTTAATAATTCCCCTTACTTTACATTATAGCTAGCAAGTCTGCTTCAAGAATAACTAAAATAAAACAAATAATTTTGCTCCTCCTGTGAAATACTAAAAGAGCTTTTTCCAGATGTTCAATGATTTATGAGGGAATCAGTGGTATCTGGCCTCCTACAGAGAGCACTTCAGTGGAAAACACAAAAAATTACACCACTACTGCTTATGTTGAGACTACTAAATATATCATGCTTAAAAAGAAACCAATCAGACTATGTACCCTGTTTATGAACATGCATTCAATAACATGAGTTTAGAAAGGAACACGTTATAGCTATGGTGGCAGAAATACAAGCAAGCTTTAATTCAGAAATGGCATTACAGAAGTCTCAGTCATTTTAACTCACAGAAAGCAGGACTGGCATTTGAAAATGATCACTCAATAAAAACTGCACACTTCATAAGTGTAGTAACAACAGTTATTGTCAGTGGAATATGTAATGTGACTGACATTGCCCAGAAGAATTTGATTTCCTGTTTTTCTTATTCAGTCATAATGATTTCATACAAACTGCTGAAACATTTGAGAAGGAATTTAAGCCATCTAAACCAGAAGATGTTATTTAACACAGAGTTTTTCATATGAAGCTTATACATGTTTTCTGTTTGTAAAGAAATAAGACTTACCAGTGTCTGTAAATGTGGTGGTGCATTCCTCTCCCTCTCTCTTGGACCCCTCTACTTCCCTAAGAATTCTTGTTAGCCTTTGCACAAATGCAAGGAGTTGGATGGCTGAGCACTCCCTGACCATTAACTCTAATTGCTTAACAAATGTGGGAAGGGCCACACAGATAACAGGGAAGTCAGATACTCCCTTATCATACTAAGAGTTCTTTTGGAATGGTGAATCATTCCTTGATGAAGAATGGAGACCAGAATAAAAAATTATAACTAAAGCCAATCATCTTACTATCCTATAGATAGTGGTCCCAAGAGAGAGTTCCTTTGAGCTCTGGATTGCTGTGGGCTGCAGCAGGTTACCTGCCTCTCAATGGGATGCTTCTCAGAGTCCATAAACTCTCAAAGTTTATGAAATAGAGGGATCCTCTGCCTGGGCTGTTACTGCTGCTCACTGATGCTCAACCCTCTGCACCTTTAGACAGCTGCCATAAAAGTATTTTATTATTATAGGACAAGTATTGTGCTATACTTTTACTTTTCGCTGTACCTGAGGGAAATTTTTAAAATACGTACATGTATATACGTATATACATCTATATATCCATATATCCATATAGCTCCATCTTAGTGTGTTGTGTTAGTTTAGATATTTAATTGGAAGTGCATGTACATTTGCTTAAATAATCAAATGTTGTTAGAAATCCTGTGATTCATTTTAACAATACAGACTGCTGCTAAATTGCATTTGTAATCCTTCAGATGAATACTGTTGACCAGGTCTGAGACTAAGACTGGATTCAGCTGTATGTAGACACCCCTTCAAGAGAAAGTTTAGAAAGAAAGGGGGCCTAGTCTGAACCTCATGACTCAATGGGAGGGTCTCTTTTATTCCTTCGTGTTTTCAGTTTCTATACACGTTATTTCAATTCAATTCTGTATAAATAACTTTAACCCAATCCTGTATAAATCATTATCAATTCAGACATAATCTCTTTTTGTATGTAATAGAGTGGACCTTGCCATTCAATTCTATTGAATTTATATTAAAATTACTTTTGTTAATATCTCTACTAGTGATTCTTCTAGTGATAGTAAACACTCAGTTTTGTGACAGTAATTAAAAATATTGTTACCTTTTAAAAAGTTTGATATATCAATGTAATAAGCTTAAAGATGGCATACTAAACCCAGACATTTGTTAAGATTTGTTACTTTGTCCCTTCTTCACTCCTCAGACACAGAGACATAAATGTAATGGAGTAAAAACAGAAAGTCAGCAGGTCCAAAGTTCATCCAAACTCCAAACATCACTTCCATGGATGCTCATTGATAAGAAATTACCTTGCACATTTTCAGCTGTTGTGATGGTCAAGAGACCCTGTTTGTGTTTATTTAAAAACAACTCAAAAGATAGAAGGAACTGACAGCTTGTTATTGCTTGAGCAAAAGGCTGGGGGACAGAGCAGGGATCCTGCTTTTCAAAGGTGGGGAATGCTTTCCTATGTTGCCTGCCCTGAGTCCGTGAAGATCAGCTGCTCATAGGCAGTGGTGCCTGTCAGGTCATAAAGTTAACTGGGTGTGGGGCTCATAAGATAACCCTGCAATTAAGCCTCCACCTGTGGGGGGATTCCAAAAGAGCCTGACCCTATAAAAAGGGCAACTGTCCTGCAGCTGTGTGGTGCATCTTTCTACTTTGAGTTCTCATAGAGTCATTGACTAAAAGATCTTTGAGAATTCTAACTAAAAGAATTTCCATTCACTGATCAAGGAGATGTTGCTGGATACACAGGGTGGTGGTTTTATTTCTCTGTTTTCTTCTTTTCTTATTTTCTTATTGTACTTTGTGCCTTTTATAAGAATCTGCCAAGATTTTTGTTCTTCCTGACAGAGTTTTGGGGAAGTTTACAGTAAAATTAATTGCTGTTTTATCTTTTTTAGCGTCTGGAAAGCCTGTGGTTTCTTGTGTGAATTGTGTAGACTACTGTAAAAGATCACCTTCCACCGCACCTACTGAGCGAGACAGGTCAGTTGTAGACAGATTTTTCAAGTACTTCTGGCTCTCAAAAGCTAGCCTTACTGTTATGACTCCAAACTACTTTTATACCATTTCTGGGGCTGGCATCAGATCTGTAAAGTTTAATTTCATCAGAGGACGTGGTTTAACAAATTCTGTTAAGAACATTCTAAAACATTTCTGTCATTCAGTCTCTACAGAGCAGCAAAAGAGCAAGGTTCTTATTGTGACACGTAGTTAAAAATCAGTTAAATGATTCGATAATTTACCAATATGTTATAAAATAGTTATACATGCAATTCAGAATATTTTTACAATGTAAACTTCAAACTAATAAAAAGAAATTCTGTCAACTACACTGCAATAGAAAATAAATATGTTAGCTCAGAGACAGTCACAGAATAAGTAGTCACTAAATGATGTACTTTAAAGACAACCGCATGGGTGTAAGTCGTGTAAAAGATTGAGTTATGTATATATTATCAAACATGACTCTGGCATTCACAGTAGCCCATTAGACTTGGATACTTTTTTTTCTGGATCTAAGTTCCCTGCTAACAGTCAGAAAGCATAAATTTTTTACTTCATTTTCTGTCTTCAATACATCCATGTCCTGTCAGGTAGTGATGTGCGTTGCACTGTGTTGTTTGCATTAAGTGTATCTATAGTAGTGTCCTGGTTCAAGTGCAGCTGGCAACCCGGAACCACACAGCCGCTTGCTCACTCTCCCTCCTCATTCCTTCCCCTGCTCCCGGAGGGATGGGGAAGAGAATCGGAGGAATATAACTCCCACTGGTTGGGGTAACAGCACTCCAGTAACTAAGGGGTAATAAAAACCACTACTGCTACCAATAATAATGGTAAGAGGAATAACAAGGGAAAAGGACACAATCGCTCACCACCCGCCGACTGATACCCAGCCCGACCCGAGCAGCGATCTCGGCCTTCCAGGTAACTCCCCCTAGTTTATATATTGGGCATGACGTGCTGTGGTATGGAATGCCCCTTTGGCCAGTTTGGGTCAGGTGTCCTGCCTCTGCTTCCTCCTGGCTTCCCCTCCTCCCTGTCAGAGCATGAGACTGCGAAAAAGTCCTTGGTCAGAGTAAACATTACTTAGCAACAACTAAAAACATCGGTGTTATCAGCGTTGTTCCCAGGCTGAAAGTCAAAACCACAGCACTGCACCAGCTACTAAAAAGGAGAAAAAATGACTGCTGTAGCTGAACCCAGGACAAGTAGTTAATAATTAATGAGTTCAGGCACAGGCATTTTCAGCAGTTTTCACCTCTAGGCCCAGACTCTCCAGTTTTCTGCCAAGTGCTTTCAAGTGCTCAATACAGTAATCCTTATTTAGGCAGATACATAGAATAAAATGTTCAACAATGGCCTACAAAATCCAGCTTTTACTTATTAGAATCATGATTTATTCACACCTGACAATGCAATATACTAACACTGGGTATACGCAGAATTATACAGGGAATTTTTGTAACAGACATGTAGTTTGCACAACATATTTCTGTCTATACATATCCTGATTTTCAAATCAAAGGGAAGAGAGCAAAATTTTAAGCTGCCTTTACTGCCATGCCAAAACCCCAGTCTCAAAGACCTTGTATAAAGCTGAACTAGTCAAATCATAATTAAATCCTATAGAATACAGCAGTGATACTCATTACAGGAAAAGCGTTTTATGGTAAGCAATCTTATTTGCAACTAACAGGATGATTTAAAAGTCACAGTTCACAGAAGCTTTATGTCTGTTATTTTATGCTGGAATAATGCTGCCCAAACCAATTAGCCAGTATAATAGTGTTACTGTATATTCAAAGAAAAAAATGGATCTGGCAAAATGTCTCTGCTTTTCTCATATCTATAATGTCCTGTGTATTACTGGAACAGAAGTTTTACATTTGAAGGATTAGTCTTTTGGTGTGCTAAGTAACAAATATCATCAAGCACTTAGCCTGTATATAACTAATATAGGATGGTATAACTCCCATTCCATAAATAAGATGCTTCTTACAGCTGCAAACAATGGCCACAGTTCCAGAAAAGCCAAAACTGAATAAAAACTATTAAAATTAAAGGTAAAAAAAAAATAGTAACTGTAGCATAACAGCTTCTGTTAATGCAACCATTAATGTGAATGGGGTGAGACTGTTATGTTTCTGACACATTTCTGAATGAAGTCAGCAATGCACTGACCATAACATGAAGGTGTTTCACATTCATTAGTGCTGGTAGGTGTGGACTTTTTATTTTGTCTCATCGTTTGAAAGAAAACTGATTCAGGAATAAATATCACAGAAAGAAGATTGAAGGACTAATGAAAGTTTTGAAGGGGGATAAGTTTACCACCTTAAATTAAGCACAAAGTTCTGATTTCCAGAAAAACTTATCAGATTTCCAGGTAACTAAGATCTATATAAAATTTTACAGAGGAAGGATGAATGTTCATAAAGCAGACCTAATATTTAAATCAGTGAGTAAGGATGCCACTGGATTATCAGAAAACCACAAATTTTTCTAAGTTCTACTAAAACTAAATTATAATATTTAGTTATATTTTTACATTGGCAAGTGGATTTCACAAGATTATAAAAGTAAGAACAAAAAAAACCCCACAAAAAACAACGTGTAGGTAATATTTTATGGCAAATCTTTGTCCTGTGACTACATGACTTTTTTAGAAAGATACAAAGATCTTCGTATTATTACATCCCATAAGTAACCTCAGTATGCGGAAGAATGAATGGAAAAAATGCTTCATCACAGATCCTGACTACAAGTTCCTCTCTTTCTAGTCAATGTGGAAGACAGTATCAGTCTAAATCTGTAAATAAACTTCATTTGAGTATTCAGATTGCCTTTCATTTCTCTTATCATGACAAGGGACTTACTTTAGGCTTCTATCCAAATATCAAAATATTTACATGACTTTCTAATTATATTCTGCTATTATAGAGTAACGCTTTTTCCCATTTTAAATATTTAATACTATTCTAATTAGCTGACGACTTCAGTTTCACGTTTAAGTGAAACAGTAATTTTTATATGTTTATAAAAGATAGCCAGGTATATTAGAGCATATTAAAGGACCTTTACAGCAGGATATACATGGGCTTGTCACCAGAGGCCAACAAAGCAAAACCACTTCAAAGATGAAAAAATTTAAGCACTTTTTAAACATGGGATTATGGAGGAGAAATTCTTCTTCATTCAGCAGTTTTATACCTTCATTTACGTCTTTCCTTTAAAGAAAAATGAAAATACTAGGCCTAAAGAAATTAAAAAAAAAAAAAAATCGTAATATTGCTGTGGAATTACTAGACAGCCCATCTTTTTCCTATATCTTGTGGATCACAAGAAGAAAATGAAAATCTACCAGTGAAGCATGAATTTCTACATCTAGGAATCAAAACTTCAATTTCCTAGATTATTACTGATGTTGTAAAGAGCTAAGAAAATTATGTACGTTTTTTCCTTTGAGTATTAATATAGTGACAACAGATTAACTTTGTGGTCTGCCTAGCTTTCTTTTGCTTTCCGTGCACTAGCTAGAAACGAACACAGCTGGGATAAGAAAATCTAACTAAGAATATAAAAAAACCCATTGAATAAATGATACAAGAGTTGAAAGAACATCTAGAGTACTTAGGTGACACTTCCCAGATTAAAAATGTACATACAAATGTTAGCAAAAATATTTTCATCTGAAGATGAAAAATATTGTCTGGGTACAGATTTTTTTAGTATATAGTAAGTTTAACATCTTCAGCATTAAATGCTCAGAAGACAATTCACAAAGAATTTTTTATGTTTCTAAAGGAGGAAAAATATTAGGGTTTTACATTATGCCATTTTCTGTTCAGTTTTTGAAACTCATGGTTGACTTGCAATAGTGTTTTAACTAGACATAAGTTTTAGTTTTGTGTTCTTTAAAAAGTAGAATTATCAATTTTAAGAGTTTAAGAAAAATTCAAAGAAGAATTTTCTCTATAAATGCTTTTAAATGTATGTGCTGTATTTGTCACCACTGCTTATTAGCTAGACACACAAGGTTGAAGTTTATTTTTACTTTAAAGCCTATAGGGTGTGGAGGATTTGTCATTTAAGTACTGTGAATTCTACATGGTTGATCTAATAAGGTGTGTTCCATAAGGCCTGAATAAGTACTGTTGTCATAAAATATCATTTAGCAGTGGAATTGGTGGAGAGAGACAGGAATAATTCTTAATCCATGCAGTGTAAAGTTTCCTGTTTGGTTTACAATAAACTGTTCTTGTAAAGTGGAAAGAAAATAATACATTTGGTTCATGCTTCATCCTGGTATAGAACATTCAGTTCTCAACTGAAAATAGCTAATTCATTTCTGGATATATTTTACAGCTATAAATTTTGTGAATAAAAAAATATATATACAAGAAATATTTTGTGTTAAAGTTACATGTCCTTTATTGTATTAATTTAATATCATAACTTGTGAAATAGCAGCAAAATGTACCAAAACATCTTTCTAATACACTTGGAGAAAAGTTAAGTTGCAGCAAAAATACAGTATGAGTTAATGAGCCCATTATCAATTGCAAACATGCTGACAGACTTTTAGAAAAAAAATGTATTATTTTACAATTGCAAGATTATTTACTTTCAGGATCAAGAATTCAGGAAGATTTTAGGACAGTCTTAGGCTTCAATAAGCCTTTACAATAATAAACCTGAGATTTATCTCAGTCCAACAGGGCTCTCCCCTGACCCTAAAGAGGATCTAGTGCCAAAACAAGATATATAATGTACCTTTAAAATATAGTGATTTACAAAAATAAAGCTTTACTGACAGAAGTTGAAAGACTGACTATGAATTTGACACAACAGTCAGCGGCCATTCATTTGGTCTTATGGAAGCTACACATAAATTCTCCACAAAATGAATTATCTACATTATATTAAATAATAATCAACTTTTCCAGGAGAAAAAAAATAATCTAATGTAAAACCTCTAATTAGCTGGAGATTTCAGCTGCCAAGATCTTGATAGAAACAGCCTGTATGAATCAAGCATGTTCTGACAACCCCTGAGTGCGACCTGCTCCCAACGAAAAGCAATATAATGCTCTACTGCATATAAAACAGTATATACGAACATAAAAAAACCCAGACAAATTACTGACAGGTACATGGGAATAGGAGTGCTTCTTAGCCACTTATCTGTAGCCAGGCAAGCTTGTTTCACCTCAGTTTAAAACATAAAGACACATGGCAGATTGCCTCTGCAAGTTCTCATTAGGCAAACAGCCTCTATTGTCCATTAGTGGAAAGTCTCTCTATATTTAAGGAAATGTGACAACAGTGGAGGTAAAGTGAAAAATGTCTGATGGCAGGAAATTAATCAGTGCATTGCAAAGCTTTCTGCCTTCTACAACTTTCACCATCCTCTTTCTCTTTCCACCTTTTTATCTGATATCTCAAACGTCCCCGGGTTGTAGCCATGGCAAAGGTCAAGAACATAACAGCAGGGCTATAAAATGAGGCTGTTTCAGGGGAAAAAGCTGCCAAAGAAAGAAGTTTTTTGAGTACTAGACAATGAGATGAGAGCCTACATCTCAGCAAATTTATTCTAGGAGCTGACACTGCTTTTGAAAAAAAAACATTAAGAACCTTAGAAAAGATGTAGAACTTCTGCATACTCTCTGAAACCTAACACAACTAAGATATATGAAAATATCTGTCATAATATAAAGGTTAGAAAGTTTAATTTATGTTGAGAACGTTTGTAAATATGCATAAGTAGTAACTAATCTATCTTTTAAAAAACAGCCATATCAATCACAACCTATTAATTTAAAATATTCATAAAATAAGATAGTGCCTATATCAAGCTCACTTAGAGCATGCGTATTTGTCGTGGTTCAAGCCCAGCC
>NW_009928702.1:0-15097 GCF_000696875.1 Nestor notabilis
GAAAAGAAAAGAGAAAGGAAAAGAAAGGAAAGGAAAAGAAGGGAAAAGAAAGGAAAAGAAAAAAGAAGAGAAGAGAAAAGAGCAAAGCAAAGCAAAGCAAAGCAAAGCAAAGAAAGGAAAAGAAAAGCAAAGAAAAGAAAGGAAAAGAAAAGAAAAGCAAAGCAAAGAAAAGAAAGGAAAAGAAAAGAAAAGCAAAGAAAAGCAAAGAAAAGCAAAGCAAAGCAAAGCAAAGCAAAGCAAAGCAAAGAAAAGAAAAGAAAAGAAAAAAGAAAAAAACCCACCATATAGAGTCAGCTGCTAATCTGTGCTATGTACAACAACCAAAGTGCAAATAGGTGCACCAAAAGTATTGACAGTATGGAAGAGTCCTGGCTTTGATGGAAAAAGGGCATATTTATGCTGCAGGTTCAGATTCTCACAGCGCAGTATTCAGCTATGACAGTGACAAGTGTTGATAGATTTAAAAGTGGCATCTTTCATAGTGTGAGTAAATGTAACAAGCTGCATATGGCTGTAAGAGAACATTTCTTCTAATGAAATTACATACATAATTAATGCTATGGACCTCATTATGCATGAGCAGTGGAATAGTTCTGAACTATTTGAGACATCTGTCTAAACAAATCAATGAAAAGTCTCGGTGATCTTTACTGAAGAAATCTCTTACCCTCCAAATGCAAGTTTTTCCTGTTACAAACAATAATCCTGCTGCTGCTTTTAACTTTGACTTCTATAGAGAGTGAATTAATGCACTAATAGCATCATCAAACTTCCCTGCATTGTAATTACAGAGATCTGGTAGGGGTATATCCTTTTTCTAAACAATGTCACATCGTTTTATGCTGATCCCTGATCCCACTTTCAATATATCTAGGATTACCATACTGAAGAGTACATAAGGCAAACATTCCCTGCAATCAATACTATAAAGACCCATCTGAGTCAGCTGCAAGTGCACTTTAGAAACTGCCTCTTCTTAAATTATGACATGGCATTGGAGATCAAACAAAACACTGAAGGTGCTAGTCCCTGAATTTACATCTCAGGGCTTCACAAAAGGGCATTTACAGTGGAAGATCCAGAAAAAGTCACATACCCTGCACTGTAAGAAAAAATGTAAAGTCTATTTATTCATCCTTGTGCTCAAATAGCCGGATCTAAATCTCACTGATGTTAATGAAGAGATACTTAGACTATAATGGGTTTTGGATTACACATTTATTAAAATAAGTGTAAGTATTTGTATTTTTCTAATGTAATTTTTCTGTCTAAGCAGTTACACCTACCAAGTCCTTAAGATGTTGAAATGTAGGGTATAATTGAAGTTTATGAATTGTTTTATGTTCTGCAAAGGTACTGGCATTTTTGTTTTGACTATCTGTGATTTTTTTACCACCTATCTGTGGTCCATGTAAATAAAAGCCATATGCACACTAGACATTCTCTACTTTTTGCATGTTACCGTTAATACAGAAGATACCTTGCTCTTTACTCCCCTTCTCCAGATTCATTCTTCAGCATCTTTTTTTACTGCACAGGTAATGGCAAGAAAAAAAATGAAATCTGTTGATTGCCTTTGGAATTAAAACACAAATCTCACAAACATTGCAAAACAGAAAGTGAAAACTGGGTAAACTGATATTACAAACATGAACAATCTGAAATGAAGTGTGCATATCCTCATTAAGGACATACATCCTTCATAGGAAATGGTTCCTTACATGTATAAATTTCTCACATTATCTAGCCCCGGTCAAAACATGGAGCTTTGATCTCATGGGAAACTCCTTCATTTCAGACTGTGCATTGCAAAGTTGAAAACCCAACATTATTTTTAGTGATGGGAGTACCAGAGAACATTTGGTAGAGTACTATAAGCTTGTCTCCCTGGACTTCCTCTTGAGAAGGGTTAATTTGCATGCCTAATATTTAGAGTGTAATTCTGTCCCCTGGGCTAGACTTTCCAATGCACTGACAGGCCTCTGGCTGTTGCTTTGAGTGGTGTCTTCACTCCCTCTGCTTCTGGGGGGATAAAGCTTAGTGGAGGATCCCAGGCAATACAAGAAACAAGACATTGACACTAAAACTCTCATGAGGGACAGCAGGAGCCCGAACGAATGCAGCTTTATATGCATCACTCAGAGAGAAACATCTCATTTAGGGGTGGTAAGCTGAAATGCATTCAGCCTTCTTCCTCAAATCCCCACATCTTTTGTGACTGTGCTCATTGTCTGTCTTCCCAGTTATTTCCCACAGAGGGATAACTTGTGAAGTTTTTTGGCAATATTGATCTTCATACTAAAAATAAATAAATAAAAAAAAAAAGAATAAAAATTAAGTTGCTACCTGTTTCTTGAACAAACTCCACAGACAGTTAAAGGTAGTGTAAGGATGGAGTGCTCTGAGTGACATTCTTTAAAGTTCAGAGGAGGAAGATCTCCAGTTTGCGTAGCAAAGGACTAGCAGAAACACGCAGCATAAATGTGGAAAGTAACTGAATAATAGCAACCATGTCCAGAATTCCAGGAGAGAAAATATCTCATAAAACTTGATATGAGGTGTATGAGGAGACGCACTCGCTGAGCTCATACATGAATCTACACAGACACTGTTGCTATGTACCAGTCCTACAAGAGCTTCAGTACGTTATCACTTCTGACCTATACCTGAAGAAGAAATAACACATGCCCCAAAAATGATAGTTCCATATGAGAAGAATATAAGTTATCTTGCCATTTATTTCTACGTTGCTGGACCAGCTCCATTTGTTACTGGTTACAGCTCCAGACAGCCTGGATTTTAATGCTAGTACAGGCATAGCAAAAGCACTGCTTAAATCCTCTTTTCAGCTCAAATATGTATACATAAGCCGATAGAAAAGCAAAAAAGAAAGGCAGCATACTCAACTGCATCTTTCTTATGAATTTTCCTCTTATGAGTTTTATTTAAAAGAAAGTGCAAAGTGTAAAAGTGATATTTGCTCAAAATATACTAGATACTAACACATAAATCTTCACTAATACCAAGACAATCTTCAATTACATATTTGTTTTCTCTATTTCTGTTTTTAGCTGAAAGTAATTGAACATTAAGAAAAGTGAGAGATACATCAGTCACAACCAGAGTAAAAGTTTTATTGAATAAAAGAAGGAAAGAAATTATTTTCCATGGATCTCAAATATTATTGTGTAAAGGAAAAGTGCCCTTTAGATTCCTTGTATTTTTCAGCAATCATAATAAATTCTATTAATGTGTTATGAGCTGCTTTTCTGATTTAATTCAATATAATTGCACCACTTTGATAGGATTTTCAGATTTCTGTCTCTAATTTCCACTCAAATGGCTAAGATTTCAGTGCCTAGCTGCTCATTGTCTTTGCTTTTCTTATATGGGAGTCACCTCAGCTCTCTGTAGAGAAATATTCTCATGCTTCGTTGAGCATAGATAGTGTGGCTAGCATATGCTTCTGTGCATCAGATGAAACAAATCTCCCCATGTAGCTAACTGAAGATGCTGACCACATTTTCACTGACTGTCAAAACTAATGCTAGCACCAAAGCATTTTATTGTCACCAAACACAGGGGAAAGTCTTAATAAATAATGGAGTCAAAGGTCTCAGTTACTTGCTCTGGATCTAGCTGTATGCACACTCAGTCTTCATTCCTGTTTGTAGGGTCTTAATACAGGGATAAGCTACTTAGTCCAAGGCACCTGCTATTGTCAGAGGATGTGGAGAAAAATAATTTCTCACACATGTTTTACTGGTATTTCCAGAGACTTAGCTCCTGTTTAGTCTTCCTGCTGTTACCACCTCAGAGAGAGAACACTGCACTCTTCACAGTCTTCACAGTCTTTCCTGTGGAGGACTTAAGCTTCATACAGATGTTTCACCTGCCCTTGGGTCTCACCTTAAACTGCCATCTGATATGGATAGGTTAGGGCTGCAGAACCAAAATCCTTCTGAAGGTTTACAATTTCATGCGGACTTAGAAATGAGGACTGCAAAAGGTATTGAGACTTCACCATGTCTCCCATTCATAACATGTCAACGATTTCCAGCATTACTGTATATTCACTGCTGGTCTAAAGGTGGAACACCATTGTCCAGATTTCATATCAGTGCTTCTGCTGATGATACACTGACAGTACAGAAATATCCTGAGTCTGAACAGGTGGGGTAGCTACCACTGAATGTGTCAATATTGTCACGAAGTCCATGATAACAGATTTATTCCCTGCTTTGCTCCACCTTGTGATTACCAGACCAGCTCTGCTCTGTGCCACCTTACCATATGTTTGTCCCCTCACCACTGTACTGCTCGTCACAATTCTAAAGAAGATACATTAGCTTTGGACCCAATTCTTCCCTCACCTCCTAATTCACAAAATATACCCCACTCCAATGAAATGTTGGAACAGACCTGTTGTGTATGTTAAGTTGGTTGGTCTGAGGAGGAGAACATGTGGGGAAGGGAAGAATCAGGGTAAGGGCAGGATTGAAACATGGACTGAGAAGTAGTCCTTGTAATTGTGTGTAACTTTCGTACTAGCATACATTTCCTTAAGGACAGGTCTTAACTGCCTGATCCATACAGACCTACTGCAGGGCAGTAAACCCTCACCCCATTCAGAGCTTTCCAACACTCTATGGACCCCTTTGTCTAAAAGTTTACTGTGATCCCTGACATTGTCAAGAGTCTTTTTAGATATCATTATCTGTAGTAATATTGCCCATCACTTACAATTCTTTCACAATTATCAGACTGCATGTTGTATTACCTTGGCCCCCTGACAATTGTACTTACTATGCCAAATCAGTCCTTTTTAAAAAGTTCATATGGCATTCAGCTGAAGTATCTATTATGGTCTGAAAGAATCTGGACTGTGTTACTTGTCATCAGAAATGTATCCAGGCTTTTCTAGGATTTGAGGGAGTTCGAATTTGAGAATCAGGTTTTGCCCATTAGAGTGATCCCTAGGTGCCAAAGGAAAAGCCTGAATTTAGAGCTACTGCTCTTCAAAGTTTGGCAGTATTTAAAGTGGATATTTCAGGCCTAACTCTGCTTGTTATATTTCCCAAAGCTTTCCTGCCATTGTGCATTCTGTGCTATAATAACCAGTGCTCTAGCACTCGACTGTGCTACTTATAATGCTCCCAGTGCTACTTGACTCTGCTACTAAAAATGCACCTGATGATAATGCCACTTGCCCACTACTTCCTAATGCACCACCAGTTGGCTCATTACTGGATGCCTGGAGGCAAACTGAACTGTCCCAGTCTTTCCCTCCACTCTGGCAAAGATAAGGGTAGCATAATAAATACCACTCAGCCATTCGATTTCCCAGTTCCACTGAGTTCACACATTTAGAATAGGTTGTAAATTCTCTTGAACACAATCATCCATAGATTATCACTGATGCACATACATTGAACTTTGTGCTTTTTCTTTCAAAACAAGTGCTGTCTTCAGCAAAGCAGCTCAGCTAAGCTGCTTTCTAGTCTTCATGTGCAATAGATTGTATCTTTAACAAATTATTAATGTTCCTCTTAAAAACTGATTTGATTTGTAATTTTGCTGCTAGCAATGGTCTAATTATTTTCGTATTACTGTGTGGTCATAATGATAATTGTGCTCAATTTACACACTGACTAAGCATTTACTTTCACAGATTTGGAGATTGTGAGATTACTGATGAGAAAAAGCTGAGAACATAGAATTTTAATATAATTAGTTGTAAGGGGACTCTCTTATAAGCAACCATAAAACCTCAATTTACACTGAAAGGATCATTCTACATTGTATGGCTTTTGTATTATTTTCTGGGTTGTTTTTTTATTTTTTTTTTTTTTCCCAATAGCAGAACAAGGTGATCTTACTGTCACAAGTATTTTATTTGATCCGTCTATTTATATGTCCTTTGCAGGTTTTGGGTTGTTAACATCTTATGGAGGACTATGACATGCAAGATAATATGTAGAGGTTAAAGCAATATATTAAGGATTGGGACATAACTGTTCTGTACATTTTATGACATTTAAGGGAGGACAAGAAATCCTGGACCTGCCATCTTCAACAGAGCCAGAATTTTGCATTTGGGTTGGCAAGATACACGTATATATGTAAGACATTCACCAGGGAGAAAGGGGGGAGATAACAACAAAATAAACAAATTCTCACATGAGAAGTCTGAGCTTGCTAACAGCTTGTCCATTGTCAGTAAGCCCTGTAGGTTTCACAAGGGAGGCACGTTGTAAATAGTGATTTGACAGTAATTACCTGGATTTGTGAAGGAATGTTTGCCATGCATATTGAAGGTGGCAAGTTAAAGCCTGAGCTCATCACCCTGAGGTCTTTTTATAGTTAATAGAGAAAAACAAACATCTGCAAAGAGGAATTCATTTGGTCTTTGCTAGATTTCTGTCTGAGATTGAGTATCAGCTGGGAGAGATATCTGCTGCTCTCCATTAATTCTAATGGAAGCAAAAGAGAGAGTTAGACTGTACTTAGACATCTAAATTTTAGATGCCTAATTTAGGCAAGATCAACCCCACCCATGAAGGGCTTATATTACCTATCCTCATTCATAAAATAGGCAAAAAGATGAAAGGAAGTACTTTTTTTTAATACTTTCCAGGCAAAGAGTAAGCATATTACTGGAGCTTTGAAAATTTCAGCTCTCTGTTCTGTTTCTGTAAGATGGAATTACAAAGGAAAAAAAAACAACCAAACAAAACTTTTATGGAAATAATTATTCATTCTATAGAAGACGAGTGTTATTTCTGGTACATTACACCTGCAGAAGAACCTGGAACCATGCATGATTATGAACATTGTGCAGAAAAATATTCAAAGTATTTTTGTAGCAAACCCAGCACTTTGTGCTTACCCTAACAGCTTTTGAAAATTTTTAATAGATTGGCTTGTGTTCACTCATAAATTCATAATAATAGATTTTCAAACCCTCAGATTTTTATCATGTGACATCAGAACCACAGTATTTAGGAAAACAATGCAGTCTATGAAGCAGCAAGAAGTTGTTGTAACACAAGTAACTCCATTAATTAGAAACATAGTTTGACAAGCTATAACCCTTCTTCCTAATTTTAATTCTACCTAGTGGATCTGTAGGAATGCGTTATTAATGCTGATATTCTGAAATGCCACTTAGGTCTTGTGTAATCAAAGAACTGTATTCTCTCAGAACACAAAGGAACCCCTAGTGTGAATTTGTAATTAACATGCTGAAGGGGATGTTTCCACCCATGTACTGAATGAAGTAGTTTGGGCTAATGAACAAGCAAAATGGATTCATCTTTTCAACATGATCAAAGAATACATAAAGATACAGACACACATAGTTTTGGGAAGAGTGAAGACATTGCTTAGCATAAGCTTATATCAGAAGAAGGATATTAGAGCTGTGTTTCTGGATATGAATAATTTCCAGAAGACATGAAAAAGCATCTTGCCTAGAGTTGCAGGAAGATGCACCATGTAGCATTAGGTGAAAGATAAGGTAGCACCTTTGGTACAACTGAAACTTGACACCACTCTGTAGCCAGGCCTGTATTGAGAAAATTTGGGAAGACTCCTGAACTAACAGGACTATTTATAGCTAATGCAAAGCTTCTAGGAAGAGGGAATATCTTCTATCAAACCAACAAAACAGACAACTTTCCAGGCATAATAATCTTTCTTCAGGTCACTTCAGGCTCATGAGTCTGTCTGTTCTTTGGTAGTTTGTTGAAGTTTTTAATGTATCAGTTGTTAATAAAAGATACTACCTCCGTACAAAAAATTGCTTTGCTCATGCCCCTAAGACATCATGATTACTGTATATGCCACCCTAATAGCTGCCTTAAGCAAACTGACCAAAGGCATAACTTTGTATGTGCTAGTTGCTTTCCTGTAAAAAGTCAAGCAGAAAAATCACTGAAAGCTTTATCAGGAGGTAAACCACAGTCAGGGGGTGCTCTTATTTAGTTACCTCACAGTAAGAATACTGCAAAGATACAGGATACCCATCTTGCCTGCTAAATTTGTTAGCAGGGTGGCTACTCTAGCTGGCAGACACCTTTCTGACAGAAATAACTACCATTTTTCAATGAAGATAAAGTCCAAAAGTGCTGATGTGAAGCAACCCGTATTCATAACAGTCTGCTGCACTACTATAATCTCTACAACATGAAAAAATCTTGTATTTGCAAAACATTGTTCCAGGGATCAAAGGATTCCGGGTGGAGAAGAACGTAAGACTCTCACACAGGCACACAAAACTGCTAAAAATTTTATTACAAGATCTAAAATAGTTATAAAAATCCAGAGATACAACAGGCTAAAGAGAGATGAATAAAGGCTACCAAATACAGGTTAGGCACAGATTCTTACCAACCCACACACTTGTCCAGTGACCAAAAGGCCAGCTCCGAGGTGCATCGTGAAGAGACAGGGTGGCAGGCACTACTTTAGTGGGCGTCCCTGTGGAGGTAATGTTGACCTTGGTGGTAGCTGGATCAGCCTCATCCCAACACAGGGGGTCAGCCTGCGCCAGGAGGAGTGGCCTTGTTGCCTCTTTGCTGCACACACTCATGTTAAATGATTGGGGTTGTCCCCCATGAACCAATTCCACATTGTTAGACCCGTCCAACACATGCCACCGCATGGTCTGTGTGTGGACCATCTCCAAGTCGAACTAATTGTCTCCATCTGTGGAGATTTTCCTCCTCTCCTTCCTTCTTCATCATCACCTCAGTAAACACTTCCAGAAAATAGAGGAAGTTAGTGGAGTATTGGGAGTGCGCCGCCAGGGACCAGTTCCTCCTTGTAGATGATTGGGGTGGGCCACCATGGACCAATTCCTCCTTGTTAGACTTGTCTAAAACACATACTTATTACAGGTTAGATTACTGCTTAATAATCAGTGTTTAAGATTCAATCTAGGAACAAAATTGTATTTAGACATATTTAGAAATGTGTGAGTAACCATGCTGTTGAGGTGTCTGGTTATTTTTAACCTTCCACCAATGGATACTTGACTATTGCCAACATTTGTAGACAATTTCCAGACTAAAAAAATGCAGTTTCTCCCCTTATGATAGAAACCCCAAAATATTCCAGAAGACACATTCAATGCTTCAACTCCTGACCCTCGTGCCAAGGTCAAAGGACAGGACCTCTTTTTAAGAAACCCAGTAGTTATCAAATTAAGATATCTAACACAACACATACTGGAAATAGGGAAAGTTGATAAATTCTGCTCTTAACAATCAGCAAAGGCCTGAAAACTAAAAAAGTATTTGAAAACCTAAATAAACAGAAGCCTGATCTATTTATCTCCCAGCAAGCTAGATATATAGTGTCTTAGATTTATTTTAATGTAGAGCCTATTTTCACAGAATGTAAACACCTAACACTCTAAACAATGTGCAATCCAAAGCAGCTGGCAAAATACTCACCCAGAACATTGCAAATCTTGCTACATTGTGCTATGTTTGCACAGCCCATGCATGAATGCTGTCCCCATATTACTGAGATTTTGTTAAGATAGTGAGGATAAATGAGTAAATATATATTTTGTGACTTGAACTGAATGTGCAGAAATATTTCCAGTGTTGCACACTACAATTTATTTTATATTTTTTAACATATAAAAGTTTAAGGTAATGAAGATGAGTTCAAGGACATTGTTTTCTCTGTTTTCTGAACCTTATTTTATTTATTAATAATTTTTACATGTCACAAAGCCTCAGTTTGCTACATGTGACATAACTTCTTCTGAAAAGAAAATCATGTGTATTGTTAAATTATCAATTCAGTTGGTTTATCTTTGAAACTAAAGAGACCAGAAAGAAAAGAGGAGCCTTCGGGAATTCATAGTAAATCTAATCAGATACAAAAGCATTTGTAAATCTCTGTGCATCTTTATGTTATTTTTCTCTGTGGTAACCATATTTTCAGGAAAATGGTTGTGGTACACTGTTGCAAAACAAAGAATTATTCCTCATTCTTTAGTAGGAAATATTATATATGTATATATATTATCTCTCTGTATATATGCTGTTCTCACTTTCTGAACAATATTTATTGCTTTTTTTGGAGGATCCTGTAGTGGCTTTTCTTAAGCAGAACTCACTCTGGAAGTCCTATTTAACTCCTGAAATTAAATGCAAAATTTGGAGCACAACACTATGAAGACCACTACTTTGACTTTGAAGGCCTCCAAATTCTGTATTTTTTTCAGTTTGGGGGGCTATACCTACTGCATAAACGCTGGTTAGTGGGTGCCCTGTGGTGCTCAGCTCCTCCATGCTCAGGCTGTGAGGCTTAAACACCCACCACCCCCACTTCTTTGTTTTTTTCACTGCTCTCTGGCCCTCCCTCAGGCGTCAGCAGTTATGTAGCTCAGACTCAACTTCACACCAGTGGAGAAGAGGAATCTTCTTCAAACAGTTTTGCCATCTGTGAGATCCATTTATAAGTCGTTTGCCTCTGCTGTTCTAAACCCATCAGCAGTTATGCACATGGATAATTTTATGGCCTGGGCTAGATCCTTGAAAGGGTAGAGACACACTCTGACAGTTAGGCTATGCAAGTGCCAAGCTGTTTGCAGCAAGAAAGCTTTAGCCGTTAAAATTTTCTGGCGGGGACTATGTATTATGGATGTTTCATGCAGCTCCTTGCACATGTCCTCCATTTCATTGAGCTCCCTTCTTGCCCCAGTTCATAAAGGTTCACCTGGAACAGATATGGATACACTTCACTCAAGAGCCAAGTGAGCTTGGCACCAGGAGAATTTGGATTATGGACCACCCAATGAGCAGAGGTGCAATTAGCACAAAATCAGAAATTTTGTGTGAACATACAGAAAATGAAAAAGTTGGAGAATTCTCATTTGGCCCTGTTGTTATTCATGTGCAGGGAGTAAAGATCTGTGTCTGTGACAGTTGCATTGGTGTTTATCAGCAAAGCAAATGTTTTTAAAGTGAAAATTAAAAAATGACATTACCTGTTCATAATATCATATCAGTTCTATCTAGTTTTCTATGGTATATGTAAATTATGTTTTGAATTTGATGCAATCTACAAGAATATGAGTAAAATGTGCTCTTTTTCTGTTTATTTCATTCTATCATCTATGATAAGATGACATCCCTGAATTGAAAAGCCATATTCATTAATAAATAGTCCCATATTTTCAACAACTGCTTTGGAGAACATGGGTTTTATCCAAACAGTGAAGTAAAAGCTTCAGCTGAGTTTCATTTCTCCTCAAATGGGAAAGCAATTTTTGGAGTTTTCAGTCTCCTCACAGTGCACACTATTTCCACACAGCTCTGTTAACTCCTGCAGAGCTTCACTCTCAGGACCTGCTTTTCGTCAGTTATTCTCCGCTCTGCATTTATCTTCCCTGTCTGTACTGACAGCACAAGGCTAGATCACCCACTCTAGAGGCGAACATCACATCTATAGTGTGAGCTGGGGTCACTCTACACTGTGCTCCCAGCAGCTCTTCAGGCAGTAGAGTGCATGCAAAGGTCTATATTTTTTCATGGCTGCCTGTTTGTGCTTGCTTGTAGGACTGGAGGTAGGGTGGGCTCCAGGGAAAAGATAATGCAGCTTCAGTTTGCTGTTTCCTAGGAGATTCAGTCGAGAGCAGTAAGGGTGGCTGAGCTTGTTTGGAAATCCTGGTCCCTCACTGAACCTACTCATACACAGCTTGCCCTCCAAAAGCCCAGCACTGCTGGGGATGCTTTTGTGGGAAATCTTGCTGCTCAGTGTGATCTGCTGAGACAACTGAGCTTCCTGGGCTTGGACCAGAGGAGCACGTGGAAGAGAGGATAGCACACAAAAGCTGGAAGAGTCTGCAAGAAGTGACTCTAGTTTTTGGTAGAACTACAATGCACAGCTACAGCAACACTGTACTTGATGTGTCTGCGAAAGGGATTAGAAATGTCTCAGTAAAACCAAGGAGTCTTACATTAGTTGTATACGAAGCTTAAGTACAACTTTTCAGTGATATTTAAATATATGGAGATGAATGTAAAAGGGGGTACAGTGGCCCATGAATTAGCAAATAGATTGCATTTGACTGATATCTTGTAACTGAGCTTGTCTGAAGAGATTAATTTAGCACTTAATATATTTGGATTCAGTGCACATAGAAAATTATTACACACTTGGAATAAAAGGTGAATTAGCACAAGATCATGGTGTGGGAACTAAAAAAATAATAGTGTCAAAGTAAAAATGAATCGTTGGCTGTAATTCCTCAAGAACCAGTATCAGCACCAATGCTATGGAAAATAGCAAAATCATGAGTACAAAGAATAGGAATGCATTAATTCTTTTTTTTTTCAAGAGGTACTAATGTAGCAGACACTAACAATATTGAAGATGATCAGAATATCACATGGGAAGAAATGGATAAGTCTGAGAACTGAGACAATGTATGTGATTTAATTAGTTTGAAATGCAAGGTAATGAACACAGGGAGCGATGAGAATTTCTTCAATCAGAACTTCTGCAATCATCCTAGGGCCCACTGGTTGAAACAGGAAGACTTAGGGGTATTAGTCAGTCAAAGAATTATTATGCACCACCTAGGTGCATGTAGCAGTAAAAAATGGAAATACAATCCTCAGATGTATCCAGTGAGGCTTTCAGAAAACGAAAGCATTAAGTATTAATTATAAGTTGCACTTAGTGAGACATTATCTGGTATAGAGTTTAGAATTCCAGTAATAAAAACTCAACTAGTTAAACTCCTAATGGGGAGTTAATAGTGCTGCTGTAGGAACAGAAAGCCTGTTTTGTGGACAAGCTTATAAATTTGTTTAAAGTAACAAAATAAACCCCAAGAATACTTTTGGTCTGTTTGTATAAAGATATGAAAAAAAAAAAAAAAAAAAGAAGGCCCGTTAAAGCTAAGGGACAGTTTTGACATAAATAGGACATAATTAATGTGGCAGAGAAATTGAAGAAAAATGTTCTGAAAAATCCTGTAATAGAAGTAGTGGTGGCAAGAAACTGAACTGATTTCAATGCATAATGTTTTCAGTGAAGGGGATTTGATAATGTGATTATGATGAAGAAGAGCTGGAATCAGTGATGCAGAATTGTCCCAAAGCCAGGGACCTCATGTTGGATCTCCGAAAACAAAGCCAAAAAGACCAAGACCCTGATTTTAAAAGGACCTATATTCTCCTTATGCATACAGACTTAATCTGTTGAAATCAAAACAACATTTAAGTGAACAAACCAGCAAAAATGTGCAACAATGTAACAGAAACTAGCAAAAGACTAAGCAATAGAAAGGAAAAAAAAATGCTGAAGAAATTATTCATAGAATCATAGAATGATTTAAGTTGGGAGAGACCTTAAATATCATCTAAGTTCCAACCCCTCTGCCATGGGATGGGACACCTTCCACTAGACCAGGTTGCTCAAAGCCCCATTCAACCTGGCCTTGAACACTGCCAGGGATGGGGCAGCCACAGGTTCTCTGGGCAACCTGTGCCAGTGTCTCACCACCCTCATTCAATAGAAAAAAGACACTCACTCTACTTTGCTATGTTCATATCAATGATAAGCATAATGTATACCTATATGAATGTGTACCTATATATAGATATCTATCTATCTTTATTGATCTATCTACCTATGTTAATTGTCAAGGTCCCATGGGCATCACTCCCCATCCTGGTGCTAGCTGTCTGGGTTAAGGGACAGTGCGCAGTGTGTGCGGTGTCTACACATGTCCCTGTTTCACTGGGCTGGCTGGGGCATCACAGTCCTATGTCCTTCTGGGGACGACACTGCTCCTGCACTGCTCCTGCCTGCCTCATCACCACCCAGCCTCCAGGATCCCCTTCTGCAGAGCAGCCCTGACTTTAGAAACCCTGACATTAAACCACTTTCACGATCTGGTGTTACTTCTTCAAGAGGAAAGATTTTTCCGCTCTGGGGACCTGGGAAGAGTTTGTTGTTGTTGTTCCTTTCTAACTTGTAAGTCCAGGTTTGCTCACAGTATCAAGGAGCAGCAGGATAGTAGTTGACCAAGGAGTCTGGATCTGTGTGGGATGTGTAGAGAAGCCTGGCAGCTGGCAAGCACTCTGGAGCTCTGTCTTTGGCAGCTGCCTGCAAGCCCAATACTTGATTTCGTCTGTCAATACCAACCTGGAAAATATCTAAGCAAATGAAATCCAAATTGCTTCTTCCAAGAATGCAACTGAACCAGTTAGAAACACTGAAGATTTCATAATATTATAAACCTCTTCCTGACATCCAGAACTGCTGAAAACCTAGTCCTAGTGTTGGTGAATTGCTGGTGGATGTAGCAGGGTTAGCAGAGAACACTGCAATTCCTGTACAATCCCAGGAGCAATGACATGTGTCTTGGGTGTTTTAAATTTTGTTTTGGATATTTCACATAGCTCTATTTGGTACAGACTCTCCTGCAGTAGCATTCTCATTTCAGCAAAAACAGTACAGAAATGATTCACATTCCTAGGTAATTTCCCTCTGTGCTGCTGCACAGAGGAAGGAAAGTGAGTTCATTTTCCTTTGCAGTTACCAACACTAGAGACCAACAAAGTTAAAAGAAAGATTTTTATTTTTTTCTTCTTCTTCTTCTCTTTCTCTCTTTTCCCTCCTGGAGTGTAAAAAAGAAATTGTATTTTCGAAAATAAACAGCATGTTGCTTTAACACTTCCCCCGTCCCAAGCATTTTCCCAGACTGTTTTCTCCTCCCTCCCTCTCTCCCCTTGCCAGAAGATCTACAGCACTGTTCTGGTGTATTAGAGACACCCCTCAGGATTCCTGTATGTAGACCACATTAATAAGTTCTTTGTAGACCTTAGAATAATCTAACTATGCAGGAAATGCATTCTCCAAAAGCAAAGTTTCTTCTAAATAGAAAGTGACTGAATTCACAGCAAAGTAACTTTTACAGCTCAACATGTTTCATTTTTCTGAATCCACAGTTGTTAGCATCTGTGCGCATTTTGGTGTTTTTACTTGAATGCACTGATCATATGTTAGTATTTGATTTATGTTAATGAAGACGGTAATTGGATGATAATGAAAGAGGGAAAGA
>NW_009928702.1:15128-16381 GCF_000696875.1 Nestor notabilis
AAGAAAAATGCTACAGGGGAAGAAAAAGACCAAGAGGGTTGGATCTATTTCTTTTTAAGGTCTTTGAAGTCTTTTCACTGATTTCACTGAGCTTTAGCTCTTCTCCTTAGTGAAAAAAAGAGCAAGGTTCATTAACAGCTGCTATTAAATAAAAATTATTACCAAAAAAAATACAACTCCCATCTTCCAGAGAGCTATGTGGAAAAAGAAATCAGGAATTACTTGAAGGTTGTTCATTGTTTGGCTGTGTTTTTTTTAAATGTAAATATTTTGAAACTGAAGCTCTTTTTCATTAGACCTGCAACAATGCCTGCTCTGGAGAGGGTTTCTTGATTTCTTTACCTGGGTCAGAATAACAGAGGATCCCATTAACAGAATGAAGGACATGGAATCTTTTCTTTGCCTTATGCACCTAATTTCATAGTTAGCATGTTCCCTGACATGTTGCTTGATTGAGAACATGGGTTCAGGCATGATCTGGAACAGACACAGATGAGGCATTGCATTCAGAGAAAGAGAAGTTAGTTGTGGGGATGTCAGCTTTGCCTTGCCACTTCCCCTTATGGCCAGAGAATAGACTCATTTTATCCACTAGTACAGATATGCCCTGTGAGTCCTGAAAACTTTACCCCTGTGATTAATTTTCTGCATTCTTACTACCAAAACTCCTGCCTATTTTCAAACTGGCAAAACAGTAATGATGTCAATATAACAAATGCTTTGCCAGAACTGCTCAGAGTAGTCTCTCCTGCCTATTTATTTTGAAACATTTTCAACATCACTTCAGTCTCCTGTTGTGTCAGGACTTACAGAGTGTCATTTTTCTAATAAATAAATCTGTAATTTTGAATTCACAGAAGTAAAATATGAATAGGGTAGAATGAAGCAGACAAGCAGACAGACAAAGATGGACGAAAAATTAAGAAAACTTTGGGAATACATACTGAAGTAAATGGATTTTAAAATACCTTTCTGCTTGTAGTGTTACTTGGAAAACAGTGACAACCCTTGCCTCTCAACAAATACAGGACAGTATACATGCTATAAAATAACTGTGGATTTTTGATATCTTCTAGATTCATAGATGGAGAGGGGCATCTGCATGATGTGGAGTTTAAGGAGGGTAGAAAGAGGGACTCTGATCTGAGACCATTTTCATATCACACACTGTAGCATCCTAATATACAGAGGGTACCTACTTGGCTTTTGGTTTGAGACTTACAACATGAAGACCTCAGAGATAAGAATTCCTG
>NW_009928702.1:16399-31452 GCF_000696875.1 Nestor notabilis
TTCCTGCTGGCTTTACAGTAATTTTCCATCTGTCCTGCTATACAGCATCTACACACATCTTTGGTTAAGTGAGAAGTGGACATCAGGTGTGGTGCAGAAAAATGCATGCATTATCACACAGCTTTGGAAGTTAAGTTAAAATTCACCATGCAAACCTCTGCAACTCTTCAGCAGCTATTCTGAGAATGTGGGTACACACTAATTTGAGGCTGGCTGTTACCTCTAATTTAGATTGCAGATGTCAAGACAATATGTTTGTAGGTGGAGAAAGAATGTAAGAAAAAGAGGTGTGGGTAGGCTACCAGATAGGAGATACCTGATTTATTTATTAAATGCAGAAATAATGAGTACTGCTGCTTCTATGTTTAAGGTTATTGCAGAAGCCATCTAGATTTTTCAGGGTGTCCCAGAGGTAATAGGACTAATTAAAGTGTCCCATTGTTCTGTTGTACCATCTGTATTTTAGAATTAAGCTGTAAGGATCAGGTACCTTAATATCATAGCCAATTAAGTAGCAAATTCTGTAGGAATTTTCAATGATGCACATTAAGGCCACATTTCAACAGTCTTCTCACATTCAACAGACTTCTTAAAGAATGTGAAAGGTGCCAAATGCCTGCTTTGGTCTCACTGACTTAATCCATATTGCTCAAAGCCTTGGCCTCAGTTGGATATGTATGCTATGCAGTTTTGTAAGTCAATGATCCAGTGCGCTGCTGGATGACCTTGACTCCCACTGGAGTCCAGGGTCCTGTACATACATCAAGGTATTAATGTCCATGGGTAGTCTGAATACAGAGAAGTATATGCATTGTAGGTTTAGCCAGATTGAACCCCTTGACTCTATAGGGGTAGAGAGTACCAGGTGCCTTGGACAACTCAACCCTGAAGGCTTTAAATTTTTGATATTGATGTCGACTTATATTGGCCATGCCAGGGAGGGAAGGAAGGCTAAAGGCTTCAGCACATCATGGTGCTAAAAGAAAGAAGTCTATCATCTATCCCCAGTAAAGGGAATAAAACTGCAGAAAGGTTATAAAGCTGCCCTCCATTTGCTAAATTTAAAGTGACAGCCGTACAATCCAGCTCAGCCAAGTGTTCTTAGGTCCCATTTCAAGGAAGACAGACAATGATAAATTGAACAAAGCATGTGAGCTGGTGAGAGAGAACAATGGAAGAAACAACATGCAATGGGGCAGAGTGGTCGTGCAGCTGTCTCTGCTTTGTCTCCTTTTTCCAGAGGTCCCACTTGAGGAAGGACATGACTTAGCACTCAAGAGAGGCTAAGCATTATTTTGTAGAAATGTTTTTAAAATCCTGTCTTTTTTTTTTCTTTTTTATTTACCACAGCCTCAAATTCTCAGTGATCTTTTAATATATGAGGAAAATCAGTAAAGCATTTACACTCATGTCAATCTAAATTTCTTTGCATTTTTTTTGTTTGTTTGTTTGTAGAGGTTTTGGGGTTTTTTAGCTTCTTGCAGTATTATTTTATTGTTTTGTTTCTCTTTTAATCCCCCTTTGTTTCATTTGGCAGCTGCAACAATAGTTTCTAGCTTCTGGCAAGGAAAACAGATGAGCAAATATTCTCTGTCTTGGAAGTTAAATGCATTGCCCCAGCGACAGGCCTCTCCAGCTTTCCAGCTACCATGAATCCTGAGCCTACTCTTAAATTGGTAAGTCAGCAGCCATGCCAGCACAACATGTTGCCAGAATTGTTCAATCAGGCCAGTCTATATTGATTTATTTTAAAATGTATTCAGCATCACTTCCTCTGTTTTCTGTCAGTTAGCGATACTGTCACAAGCTTTGATTCACCACCCCTGCTACTGCAAATCCTATGAACACATTATCAAGCAGCCAGTGCACCTCGGATTTGAAGCTGACAATACAGGATCAATGTCCCAGGGGTTCAACCCTGAATTTCAATAATTCAATTAAATTCCTTGGATACTGGATTCAGCCAGATCGATTCTGCATTGCTTGCACATTCATGTATGAGGCATCCTCCACGGAGAACCTGTGTATAGTGCCCTTGTTGGTGTATAACGAAGGGAAAAGAGGAGATATTGAACTGGAGGAGAGATAACCAAGCATTGAACCTGCTGAGCCTATTATGTGAAAAACTGTTCAGGAGGATGCTGCAGGAGCTGAAGCCACTGGAGGATATTGTATGTAAAATTAGGGTTCTATTAAAAATGTATAAACATATCCAGGACTAGGTTTTAAAGCTATTGCTACAGGTATGAAATGAGCTTAACTGAGAACTCCTGGGTTCCCCCTAGACTAATTTAGTGGTAACTGAGGGAAAAAATAAACTCTTTTATTGCTTGAATAATTCTATGCTACCTATAACAGTAGTTAATAGTTAATAAGGATTTATGCCTCTCATAACTGAATGGTGTATCTAGTTTCGGCAAGTGGGAAGGCTTATATTACATATATTAGCAATTTATCACCCATTACTTTGTTCACAAACAATACAGGAAGAAAGAATGAGAAAGAAAGAAAGAGTCTGTGCAAGCAAGTGTATGTAAAACCACAGTTTATTGCCACATAGAAAGATTCCTTAAAGAATGCTCAGATTTCCAGGCCCAACCCCAAATGTCTCTGGAGCTGTTTCTTTGGGTACAGAAGTATACAATTGCATGGTGCCCCCCCGAACAGTTATTCATGGCAGGTGTAAATGTAACAGCCTCCCTCTCATCCAACAGCAGCTGCAAATCCGTAACTGCAGGATGTGCTGAGTACTGATAAACATTCCTCCTGCAGCTGGAAGCTCCTTGGGACCCTCATTACCTCTTGCTGGGTGTTTGCACAACACCCAGAATGAGAAATTATGGTTTTATTTTAAGAAACAGTTTCAGCCCTTGCTGTAATGAAAGCAGGTAAAACAGCAGTAACTGATAGTAATAAAACTTAAATCAACCGCCCAGACGACAGAAAGATTGCCACAGCTAGAGAGCCTTTATATTTAGAAAAGGACATTTGTCCTTATGGTCTAATTCACAGGTCATTTTTCATTGACCACTAAGGGACAAGTCATTTCCCTTTTAGCAGTTTTACTGGGACTTCAATTAAGAAAAATTCCAGTTTTCTAATTGTTTCTAATTAAGCATTGTGGTTATTGAACATTTAAGCAAAACATCAAAGGAGGTTCTTCGGCAAATGGTCCATGTAGGACATTGCATAATAATACCCTGGAAAGTAAGCACTTACAGGCCTTTCAGTATCAATACTTACCTTAGTATAACCAGCAACAGTGAAACAAAAGAACACCATAATTTCAAAGGAAGACTTTTTTCCTTTTGTTTTCTGTTCTTTTTCTTACTTTTTCTTTTTTTTTTTTAAAAAAAGTACAGCAATTTCAATTACATAGGTTAGGTTCCTGTATGTTCTGGTTCTTGTTAATTTATTTGTTATAGTAGCAGCCAGAGACACATTCCAAACTGAGGTATTGTATAAACACTCAGAAACTCACAAAAAATATATTTCCAAAACAGGATTAATAGAAGTCAAAAAGGATGGAGCTTGAAGTAATTACCATTATGAGATTGGTAAAACCATTTCCATATACAAAAAAAGAACACATTGGGTAAGAACTGACTGGGCAATAGTCTCAGCTTAAAATGTTATTAACATGGTGAAGGGGAGAAGGATAAATAAATGGCTATTGTGTTCTTTTACAAATAAAAGCAATTTTCTATTTATTTTTCAAAAATGCACTTTGCTTTCTACCTAGGAAAAGCAGTCACATTTCTTTTTAAAAAGATTTATTCCTTTTGTTGACTTCTACTCAAACCACAGTGAAATTTTCATTGAAATATTTCCAGGGACACCATTTTAATATCTATTGACAGTGAGGATCTGCCCTCTGACTAGCTGGCTCGTTGAGGGTAAGTCTCCTTTCTATACCATAATGCACCATACAGATCTTTCTTATTTCAATCATTAGTCCACTGGTGCAAGGACTTTTTAAAATTTGTGTATGTTACAGGATGTGTCTATTTTCTTATTTGTGTCTCACAAACTGAATTGTAATGTTAGTGCTAATAATAATACTTGCTTGAACAAGATTTTAGGATCAGCCCCCTAGTATACAAGTGCAGTAATGGTTCATTATATAAATATGCCTGTGAAACAAACTGTTGTCCTTTGTGGCTGAAGCAGAGCTAATCCAATTAATTTGTTCATGAAACACAAGCTGTTTTTAAAACAGGGTCTTACACAAAGAGGAAAGGACAGATTTTTATTAACTTTCTCTCTTGTCTCAAGACATATTTATTGCTTTCTGCTCAACCAGAAATAATAAAAGCCTAAGAGTATGACCACTTGCATGAAAAATCTTTCAGCTCTTCTGCATGTAAATAGATTGGCCTTTTGATTGAAAACACTATGCATTTCTTAAGGCTAAAACTTTAAGGACTTATAAAAAGCCTAATTTGGAAAGATAACAGTATGTGCAAAAGGGTGACTTTCATAATACATAGCAGCAACATTATTAATTAAAGAGGAGGACACTGCAAGGATATGTCAAAGCAAAATAACCTTCAGCTAGCAGAAACAGACTGGGCCATAGGTCAATTTTATTACATTATAGAGACAGACACTGTTTTTCACATTGTGTTGCCAGAGATACCAGTTAAATACTTGAGACAGTTTTTTGCTAAAAAGAGAGACCACATAGAAAGCCTCAATATTGACATATAGAAATTATGCGGTGGATTATGTGGTTCTCTTCCTCCACCTGTAAAGACTCCTGTCAGTGGTAGCTTTTATGTCTCCAAAATAAAAGTTGAACATAGCAAAATGGAGTAAATTCACTGTTTAAAAAGGTTAATGTGCATTTACTCAGGCACTAAGGGATAGCCACTTATTGCAATTGCTCTTCTGGAAGACCTGTGAGTTGAGCTTCAGGCTCACAGTCATGGCAGCCACTCCCTTTCTGTGTGCTGAGCACATTTCCTACTGGGCTGAAAAACTCCAACAGAATGCTGTTAATGAAAGAGACCTTTCTCAGTTCTAAATATAAAGACAGATTTATCTGAGTGTCTGGCAGAAAGTTGCTGCCCTTGAGATTCTGGCACTAATAGTCATTGACAGGTTTAAAAAGCTTTACGTATGCTAGCAAGATAACACGTACCAGTCACTTTAGAATATACCAAGGCAGAAGTTAAGGCAGTATTCTCAACTTTATTATTGCATTGAGAGATGAGGTCATGCTCAGAGAGTTTTATTGTCTGTCTAAAACACCTGTCTTGAGAAGTATTTGTCCAGTTATGAGCAAACTGTTTTCACTAAGACTCGTGGTCCTCCTTGACCTTTACATATTGCAGCTATAAACAGGACAGATCTTCACCAGCCTTTATTTGTCATGGGTACACTGACGCTCAAGAACTGAAAATTTTCACCAGGCTGCATCTGCACTTCTATTTAGCATGCATTTCGTTCACACAGTCTGTGCTGAATTGTGCTGCAGTACAAACTCATAATGCAGTCCTGTCTGGAATAGTGCTAATTAGCAGCTGCTGAAAACAGCTATTGGTCAATATGTGGCTTTCAGGGAAAGTTTTTGGAAACCTACAATGCAGCCTGAGTATGCGATATTGGAGTCAGGTTGCTTTCTCATTATGAGGTTTTGACTTGTATTTGATACATTAAGTAAATGCCATCAAAGATAATCCATACTGGAATAATCTTATAGACTATTATGTGGAATTTCATATTTTCAACTGAGATCAGTAAGCTTTCAGAAAGCGGTTTGTTGGGTTTTTTTTTTCACTTGGAGGTTATAATGGAAGAACAAAAAAGAAAAATCAACAAAAGGAAATAAAATAACACTTCCAGAAAAAAACGAAATTATTTAATGTCTGTGGCATATGAACATATTTAAACTGAAAAAGGGTAGATTTAGATTAGATATCAGGAGGAAATTCTTCACTATGATGGTGGTGAGGCACTGGAACAGGTTGTCCAGAGTTGTGGATTCCCCATCCCTGGAAGCGTTCAAGGCCAGGTTGGATGGGGCATTGAGCAACTTGGTCAACGGTGTCCCTGACCATGGGACACCATGTGGGAGGTGTCCCTGACCATGACTGGGAGGGTGAAGCTAGGTGATCTTTAAGGTCCCTTCCAACCCAAACCATTGTATGATTCTATGAATACAGAAGTTGAGAACAGCATCAGATTCACAAGCCTCCCACTTACCTGTGTGTGGTGGTTCTGCATTTGCTTGATGACTGCCCACTGGCTGAGAAGACATAATCATCAGAAGCAGCTGGTCTTTTACAGGTGGGCATTGATAAACCTGCTGTGGGGGTCACTTCAGCACTCATGCACATGTCCTCTTGCTTGGCTGAAGTCACTGTATTTTGGATAAAGTGTGTAAAAGAGTAAATGCTGTATTTACTGTGCAAAATGTTTATCTAACCCCACCATAGCATGCTGTGCAGAATCAATCCTATATGTGATTTATTCCCTTTGTGCTCCAATCTGTGCCACGGTTGCTTTTCACTTGCACTGCTGGCTGAGGGTCATCAGCCACTGGCAATTGTTGGTCGTTCATTTTCTCTATGCCTTCCACAACAGAAAAGCTTGTCCAAAACTTTCCAACAATGCATTTTACAGCAAATGTAACCCCTTCTTTTCTTCCATGGCCAAGATGTGCTTAAAAAAAAAAAAATCCCTCTGTTGTTAGCTTTGCTTAGCACTGCACACATGAATGCTAAGGTTTAAAAACTTTAGAAATGTTTAAATGGTTTTCCTGGATGTACCTCATCAGTGTCAACATGGCAATCTATCTTACTTCAGGCACGATACTTTCCTTTTTGCCTTCTTGCTTGCTTTCTTGGTAAGCTTTATGAATCTTTTATTTTTTTCCTCTTTTTATTTATCTATAACGTCTTACATCCTTCATCTACATGTGAAGCATAGAGGTCAGGTTCAGTCTGGACATGTTTTTGTCCATGGCATCATTGTTTGCTAGTCAGAAATCTTTCCCTGACATACACAATGATCAAACCAAATCTTAACCTTTGCCGTGTACATTAACAGTGCTGAGCACTAGGCTCATGGAAAGTAGTCAGATTTTCCAAACTTGAGACAGCACTTTTGGGTCTTCATTGAACATTTCCGCTTTGTAAACATCCTTTTTTGCACACCACATACTTTTTTTTTACTATTTTATTAACATTATTAATGGGTATATATGGTGGAATAAACAGTTTGTGCTTACTCTCAGTTTTCTTTTTATTCCTGAATATGACTACTGCTTGGCTTTTTCTGTGTTACATCATACCAGGAGCTCATGTTTGGAACATCATTTATTTAACACTTCAGAAACAGCACTTTTACAAATACCATTCCCACTTCCTGAAACTCTGACCTAGATTCCATTTTCATGGATATTTGTCCTTAAATTTGTTTGTTTTAAAGGGCATGATACTCAGCTGGTCTAATCTTACGAAGTGAAGTTGATTACTCTGTAGAACTGACCTGTCCTTATCCTAATTTACCACTTCAGTGCTTTTGTGTAATCTGGAGACCTTACCAGCAATGATATTTTTTTCCACATCACTGATAACAATATTGTGGAGCCAAGAATAGATGCTGGTGGGCTCTGACGAAAAATATTCCTATTAGATGGTGATTATCAGTTAACAATTAGCTTTGCTATCAGCCAGTTTTAATCCATTGAGTATCTACCTCATTGATTTTTTTTTAGAGCCAATTTATTAACCAGAATGTGATGAACTATTGGGTCAAATATACATTCATAGACAACTTTGTCAGCCATATTTTTAATCTTAACAGGACATAGAGATCCTATCAGTGAGACCTGTTTCCCATTAAACCCTACTGATTAGCATTAATCTTACTGTGATTTCTTTTTTCATCCTGTGCATGTGCTGAACATGAAACTCTACCCCTTTACCAATGTTCCCAAGTACCTCTTGGTGGGTGATAATTCTGCTCCAAGAAGCTGATTCTAGGTTGAGATTCCATCCCCCCTTGGGTGAGTTTGCAGTGATCGTGTTGTAACATGGAGTACAACTTCTGGGAAATAAAATGTGTTTTTGTTTTTTCTTGAGCTATTGTCAGCTATATCATAGAGGTTTCATAGCTACAGTGCAGACTTTAGTGAAAACACTCAGTACTTCTACATCATTTTAACACCTCCCCACCCTGTCAGCCCCAATTAGCACTAGATATTACAGACTCCAATAGCTATTTTTGAGTAAACAGTCTACAAGAAAACTAAATTATTCTAGTGTCTTAGAAGTCTAGTACAGATCTTTTACAGTGGGCTCAGTAAAAACATTCCATTTTAAGGATTTTTGGCTTGTCCCACAGTCTTAATAGTCTGGCCCCAAATACCACCTCAAAATGACATTTCTGGCACAAGAAATCGGAGAGCCACAGATTGCTGGAGGCTGAGAAATTGTCATTGTATGCTTGACCTATTTTACTGCTTTCTATTGGCTTCTGTTGCTGACCATATTTGGAGATGAACTGTTGGGTATTTGGTTTAACCCAGTTTGTTGTTCTTGTGGTCTCCATTTCTCCAGTAGTTCATATATATTCTTTAGGGATACCAGTATATCAGCTTTCTTCAGCTATTCTGTGTAAGTTTTCAGCCCTGATCATTTAGGCTAAACACAACAGCTATATATCAGTATGGTAAATGGCTGCATGATGCATATTTCCCCTTTTTTCTGGTGCTACAAATGCAGTGTTCACTAAATACAAGAATATTTTGTTTATGTTTTATGTTTGGGAAATCATTGTAGCCCCAAATATACTCAAATTCTCTTCATGTTTCAGCCACAGAGAATAGCTATCATTTGTTCCATATGTATAATTTCAGTGAACAGCAAAGTTATTTTGTGAAAAAGAACCAACATAAAAGCTAGAAGGAAGTGGTAGACAAGATTAATTTATATTAATGGAGAGTATCATTAACCATCACGCTTGTTAGAATGCAACCTGAATAAAACACATTCTATGGAGCTGAAAAGGAGTAGTACTTAGTATATTGCTTTTACTGTCCTTCAAAGTCTGATTTTGTCCAGCCCAAATTACTCGCTGATGGATGAATATAAGTGCAATGATACTCTTAGATCCAAGGCTTGAGGGCACTTCTATATGTTGCCTATTGCGACAATTTTAATGAAATACAAGTGACCAAATGGCAGACTTTGATAAGATTCAGGTTAAGAAAGACTTCAGTTTTGTTTTTTTATTTCAGTAGTAGTAGACCCATCTGGTCCCTTTCACTATACCTGTGTTAAAGCCAGCTGAAAAATGGAGCAAATTCAGTATAAATTAAAAGGATTAATTGAATAAACTAAATAATCTTTCCTCTGGTTTCTATGTCACTTAATTGGAGATATCCAAGCCATCAGGATGTAAACACACTTATCAGTATAATCCACCAAATCAAAAGAGCACACTTTGAAGGAAATATAGCACAGCCACTATCTCATGAGCCCTTTGCAGTCCATACTACTGGCTTGCAATCATACCTTTAGTACTCAGACATACTGAGGTAAGAGTGTAATATTGCATTTGTAGCTATCCAGGTGAAGACTGTGAGGCAAAGAGATGCCCTAAGACAACGACAGAAGCCAGAGTCATGAATTGAAATTGCTTTGTCAGTAAGTTTGATTGTTCCCCTTAGAGACAGGAATATGTTATACAAGTTCTTTCAGCATTCTATCAAAATATTTGTCTGCATGCTGCTTAAGAGTCAAGACTTTTCCATTTTATACAGTTTGCATTCAAAAGCCGGATGGAATGCTGGAGGTTCATTCATGCACACTGAAGGCACAGCAAAGTGATTTCTCCACAACATAAGTACGCATTTTATGTCTCTGCTCTGTTCCCTTGCTCCAGTGCCCAGGCTGTGCCATACTTTGCTTTCATGCAAACCTAACTTCCCCTGTTTTAGTTTAAACCCGTTACCTCTTGTCCTAGCTCTACAGTCTCTAATGAAGAGTCCCTCCCCAGCATCATTATAGGCCCCCTTCAGATACTGCAAGGCTGCTATGAGGTCTCCATGCACCTTCTCTTCTCCAGGCTGGTCACACTTTTTTTGATGCAACCCAGGATATGGTCGGGTTCTGGGCTGTGAGAGCACACTGAAGCCAGCTCATATTCCATTTCTCATCAACCAACACCCCCAAGTCCTTCTCCACACGGCTACTCTGAATCTCTTCTCTGCAAATCTACATAAAAGTTTGTGTTCTCTTATTGTTAACTGATCTACCAGTTTAACTCTTAGTTGGAAGGAAAGAAATTAAACAATCGAAGAAGCTCGTGAAGGTGAAAGATAGTACATAAGGGGTTTTTTCCTTCATAGAAGCCTCGTACAGAGTTAGAAGTGTGGCAACCTGGCAGGAGAACAAGAATTTTTAATGCTACTTAATGAAATTAAGATAGGTCAGACATAAATGTGAGCTGGCTGTCCTGCAAATTGTTCTACGCACATTGATAATTCCATAAGTGTATATGAATATATGTCTGTGTGTACATCAAACACACAAGCTGATTCACTGAAGGTGGTGTGGATCTACTTGTGAGGTTAAGTTTTTGCTCTGCAGGTCCAAGGAGAAAGAATTATGCTGTATCTTTTATTGCTGGGAAATAAGATATGTCTTTGTATTCTTAAAGTAGCCTTTGGAAGAAAAGCAGGATGAATCACTAGACAACACTGGATTTCTTTTTTATTTTTTTCCCCCCAACCCCCATCTCCTCCTCATCTCAAAAGCAGTAGGAGTAATCTTAATTTGGTAGACTACAAGAAAGAATGTTTATAAACTGGACATGGATGTCCTTGCCTGCTAGTGCCAAGACAGATGCTGTAAGGAGCTCCTATTCATAGTTTTGAAAATAAAAAAATAATTTCATTGAAAAGAGTTACTTCTGAGTCCAATATAAAAAAATCAAGAGGTTCTGGTTATGATGCAAAAGGGAATTTGGTTCCCTGTTACTGTCAGGATGGTGTGTGCTGCTCTCAAAAGTAGGGTTTCTTACACAGTAAGGAATAATTTGGTCAGAAAACTACAATTAATCAAAAACTTAAAGATTAATTCTCCTCAGAGTTAAGCACTCTGGCTGTAAGACTTGAGTCTTTCTTCACATCTCTCTCTTTTTATCTTTGGAACATTGCTTTCTTGCTTTCCTAGGAGCTCAACTTTGTCTACAAGAGAGCTAGAAACTTTATTTATGCAAAATACCACATAACCTTGGCTATACACATTATGCAGGATTTCAACACTCTCAGATCAAAATCTTAAATAAACCTGTCTCGCTTTTAGGGCTGTTTTTTGCAGTGAAAAAACACTGCTCTCCTGTGGAGGTGCCTGGGTGGTTTTACTTTCATTTTGTTTCTTAGTGTTTGCTTCCTTCTCAAAAATACAAGGGTGTTGCATTTGTTTTGTGACCAGCTATAAAAGTGTAATGTTACAGAATAGAAAGAACAATTCCTAAAATAAGAATTTTAAACTGTAAGAGGTAATGTTTGCTTTGAATTACAGTAATTCATTCATGGAAAAAATTAGCATCTAAGCCCTATGCCAGCTTCTGCCATTCCCATTTCATAAACTAAATATTTGCCAGAAACAACTGTAAAACCACATAAGAGCCACAAGTTAATTCTTATAAATGATAATTCTTTTTTTATTAATCCAAAGATTGTTTTCATAATGTGTATCTAATACTCATTTAGGGGTCTGGTCACTGACCATGTAATTCTAAGGTGAGTTCTACATTTAATAATCAGGATTCCAATCAAATCCACTGATTTATCTTGTGTTTCAAATAAGAACTCAAATTTCTTAATGGTGAAATGAAACATTTTAATTTGTCAGTTCATATACTTGCCACAAGAGTTGGAGTACCATATGACTAGAATAGAGCCTAAAAAGATACTACTCTCAGGTTTTCAGAAAAAGAAAGAAAGTCACAGAAGACAATAGAGCACCTAATATTACGAATGTTTAACTGAGAAATCCAAATAAACACACAAAACATCTGGGCTTAGGTCATTTTCAGAGAAAATTCTAGGACTTCAAAAGTATGAGTTTGCTTTTTTATTGTCTTACTCTTGAAGAGAGGTATCACTAGTAAGTGGTCCCACTTTATACACAAGAGGCTCCTAAAGGAATCAGGATTTGTCTTTTTCCCAGTGAGGATTTGGAAAAAGTAATAATACTAAAATTTGTAGTGTTTCTATAGAGCTGCAGTCACCACTGACCTTAGCCGAAAACAAAGCAGCAAAGCACCTCTGAAAATATGGTCTTGCAACCTGAAGTTGGATGCAAATCCTGAAATATCCAAATTTCCTGGCATTTCTGATAGTTTCAGACCATTATTTGAACACTGATAATACAATATCAAAGAAAGAGGGGGGTTGTGAGTTTGGATTTTGTTGTGGGGTTTTGTTTGTTTTGTTTTGTTTTGTTTTTTTTTTTAAATCTCCATCTATCAGCTATACAGAAAAATTTAGAAACAAGGAAACAAACAAGTAAAGTGCCTGAAACCAGTCTCCAAAGTAGTTTCCATTAACTTCAATGGGATTTAGTGGAGTTTAGCACTTCTGAAAGTCAGATTATTTCCTTAATACAATGCTATGGTTTTTGAACCTAGCTTTAGGCTTGTACTTATGAAAATCTTGTACCAGATATTAGATTTTCATTTTAAGATAATTCTGTAAGTTGAGGGGAAAAAAAATTAAGAAAATTAGCCAACAAAGGTCTGTCATTAGGCAGCTAGGTCAAGCAATCTTTTAAGGTAACGATTCCCTCGTCTCTCATCAAGCAGCTAGGTTAAGCAATCTTTTAAGGTAACGAGTCCCTCAGAGGCAACGTTTTGTTATTTTTCCTTAATAAAAGGTCGAATATGGGAATTTAGCAAACCAAAGATTTACCAACAATTTTAGACCTTTTTGTCTTTCCATCTTCTTAGTGCAAAGCATTTTAGTTAACTCAAAAGGAGAATTAGGAGGCAGCGATGTTGCAAGCTTGAGATGCAGTCTAATTTTCACCATATGGTGTTTTTGTTTTTATCACCATCTTTGGAACAAAGGGTAGAACTTCCTAACTTGTTTGTTTCTATGCTAATTTTCCTTTTTTTTTCCAGAAGACCTAAATGGTTCGTTTAAATCCCATAAGTTTCATCACTTTTTTCCAGGGTTTTTTTGGGTTTTTTTTTTGAGCAGCTTTCACATATTCAACATTGCATAAAACACCCATTTGTAATTATGTTTAACCTTTGTAAAGCCTCTGGGTAAAGTCTACTCATTAATCTTTAACCTGACAAGCCTTGGGGGTGGTGGAATTGGCACAGCAATGTATTAGAGGCTCAGAGACCACAGACTAGAGGTACAAAAAGGGGTAATTAAGAGGTAGCATAAAAGGAAATGGAACAAAGCTAAAGGGATACGATGATATTATGCTACATGTCAGACAGTAGTAAGGACAATGAAATGCAAATTCCTATAGACAAATAAAAAAAAAATAAATGAGGCAGTGAATTTTTCAAAACAAAACAAATTTAATTATCTTTTTTAGTCAAGCACAGATAACCTCCACTAAATTAGATCTCAAACATTGTAATAATAATACAGCATGGATACATGGTTAGTCTTTAATAGTGTGCTCCCATTTATCTTTTGTTTGTTCTTAACAAACATGCTGCCTTTCAGTAACTGTAAAAGGCACAAGTTAGTATATCTCAGTATGTCTCAGTAGAAAACAATGTCACCTGGAAAATGTCATCCTGTAACTAAGCCACAAGCCATGCCCTTGGCAACCAGGCTGTGAGAAACGCCTGGCTGCTCTGCCACTTCTCTGTGCTCACCCCAGCTCTCTATGGGCTCAAGCACAGGTGATCATCAAGGTGGTGTGGAGAGTCTGAGATGTGTGGCATCTGTGGGAAAGGACTCAGGGACAGGATTCAGAACACTGGCTCTGCTGAGGCTTTATGGGTTTTGCAACACCTTCTTAGGGAGTACCTTGAACTCATGGAAACTATTCTCTTTGCTATTCCTAAGGGATAAGGTCCTGTCATCTTTTTGACTGCACACTGAGATAGGTGTCTAATTTTAAGTTCATGAATTATTCCAATGATCACAGTTAGAATCATTTGATTAGATACTTGCCTTAGCATCTTTCTCAGACTCATCTCCTCTGACCAGTCTCTAAAGTGGTGGCATTAAGTGGTGATTTCCCCCAGTCCCCTGCAAAAATACTCATCGTTTGGTTTTGATATTTAGACTTAGCTCCAGGGGCTGGGTTTCCTTTAAAGAAAATTTAGTTTTATGGTTCTGTAAGCCTTTGGTGTATTACTGAAGAAAACAAGACTGTCATGCATTTATAAGCTGATAACATAACCAGTAAATCCTACACTGGGGAAGGATGTGGTAGGATACAAAACGCAGTATTACTAACTTTTGGGGTTTTATATCCACTTTCACAACTAGTGATGATTACTTTCCCCATATGTAAAGCTGCCTTTTACCAAGAAGTTGCATTAAAACCTTACTTGTCATCAGAAATAAAAATAAATTTTAAAAAGTGCTATCTCTGGTCTTTCTGTTTTCGTAGGCTTGAAGCAAGTGTTCAGAAGATCCAGCACTGTCTTCTGCACCTCTGCCCCACGCATGGAAAGAAGAACTCCTATGATGTCCAGCATACTAGAGTTGCAGTTTTGACAGTCCTTTCTTGAGGAAGGTCCTCACCTACGTTCCATGAGGTAGAGGCCTATTAGAAATCAATCCTGTATCCGAGAATGTTTCTGAGTGACTTATGAACACAATACATTCAAAGTGAATGTACTGCAGGACTTCTATTTATGCTTTATGGCTTGCAAGAACCGATGGCCAACTTACTAGTGCAGAGAGGGCCAAATATTAGCCTTTTTTTTTATTATTTTTTTGTTAACAGTTGAAATAATCTCTCTGTTCCTTACATCAAGGTATACGCTTTTTTAAGGTAAGTTCTTGATATTTAAAGATACGGATCTGAAATATTGTCCTGGGTTCAGCTACAGCA
>NW_009928703.1:0-467 GCF_000696875.1 Nestor notabilis
ACCCCACGGGAACCGAGTTTTCCCCACAACCCACCTTTGAGGGTTCTCCACACTGAAGATAATCTTGTTCCCACACATCCCCCTGGACCGACAGAGAGGCAAACGCTGCTGTTCGTTCATTTCGTGCATCCTCCCCTTCACTATCGCATCTGGTTTCAAAAATGAAAAAGGATAAAGATCAATATAATAATTTCTCATTTATCTTTTAAAAAGGGCTGGATGTTTGCAGGAGAGGGGGGCACAGCGGACGCAGGAACAAAGGGGATTTGGGATATTTGGCTTCAAAAGCTGCTAGAAGAGTGAGGCGCAAGCTGGACACATCCAAAAGCGATGGATGTAACACCAGCAATTGACAACAGGACATGAGTGGTCTAACAGACCCGAGAAAACACACCAATTTTTGGTGTGTCTTCCAATAAGAAGGAATCCACCCTTCAGCTGGAGCAGGATTCAGCTGGATCCTGCTG
>NW_009928703.1:498-4733 GCF_000696875.1 Nestor notabilis
AAGTGGATTTGTCAATAGCTTCAGCATGACAAGGACAGGACCCCTAGTCTGGGTGTTTAAAAAGGCTCAGGCTACCCTCAAAAACAGGGTCTAGCCCAGAAAGAAATCTTATTAAAACATCATTGCACAGAATTAGGCAGGAGGTTGCAGAAGAGGAGCTTCCATGAGAATAAGCTTTTTAAAAAGGTATGTATCTAAAATAAATTATTTTGGTTTTTTTATTTGCTTTGCAAGAAATTCCAATGATCAGACAGGTTGGTTCTACCAAATCTTTCACACCTTCAGTTCTGCCCCGTTAAATGCAGCACTTCTGAAATGTGGAGCTTATTGTACCCAAACCATGCACAAAGGCTTGTGGTGACTCTTGAAGTGTTTCTGGTTTCCTTGTTTAGGCAGGAAATGATCTGAAATTGCTGATTTAAGGTTTGGATTAAGAAAGAAATCACAAATGGAATAAAGCAGGGACTATTCACCGTGCGTTGCGCGAGGTCTTTGTGGAGTGTCCTAAGAGGAGAAATGAGTGCATATTTCACAGCTGGCCTATCAGTTTGAGAGGTCTGAGGTTTTAAAAGAATCAAGCTGAAATCGAATCAGAGACAAATACATTATCTTCAGTGAGATCTTTTTCCTGAGGGGAAGAAATCGGAAATCATATCGGTGGAGACAACTCTCCCCATTTCCTGAAGGGAAGGAAGAAAAGCCTTGCCGCTTACCAGCATCATTTATTCTATGGCAATAGGTCTGTGCTGTCAATTTGAAGTATTTAGTAATCTCTGTATCTCTTAAAGACAGACATAAACACGAGATGCATTCGTAGACATCTGAAGTATCTGCACAGCCCCTATTTATTTCTATCCAGGCATGCTGGAGGATAAGGATATGGAGCCGGGCAGCAATCACGTTTCTTCACCACCACCACCTTGTCTGGGTGATACCTGCCATAACACATTGGTAGCAACAGACACATTTTGCTCATTTTATGTCGTCTGGCACAGTTCTAACTGCTCAGGCTGGAGCTGCTGTGTGACCCCAGAACAGCTTCACCTGCCATCTTCATGCCATGCATCTTGACACCTCAATAAGGAGCATAAAACACTCCCATGTCTGGAAGTGTTCAAGGCCGGGTTGGAACAACCTGCTCTAGTGGAAGGTGTCCCTGCCCATGGCAGGGGGTTGGAACTGGATGAGCTTTAAGGTCCCTTCCAACCCAAACCAGTCTGTGATTAAAAGCAACTGGCAGGCACCCCTCCTTGCACCCTCCAGCCAGCTCAAACCCTTTCAATCTGTCCTGAGACCCTTCCAAAGCTCAGTGGAACCCTGACTGCATCCCAAGGAGTGGTTTAGAAAGGATGCTGTGGGAGCTTTGCTGTCCCCCCAACCGCTTCACCCAGCCACAAAGGCTGGGCAAAGCAAACAGCAGGAGAAATAAACTGCTGCTTGCTCCAGAGCAGGCTGGCAATGAAAAACTGATAAATTCCTCATCTTCAGGGCTGGATGAGTTTGAAGCAAAATAATTGTTGCTTTCTTTTGAACTGGGAATTGGAGAGACCCAAAAAACAGTGATTGAAGTTAGAAAGAAAAGAAAAATGGATGATTTTAAAGACAGACTTGAGGAGGGGAAGATTCTTACACAGAGAAAGGGGAAAAACAAGTCTGCAGTTCTATTTTTTTCATGAAAACACAGGTTAACCCCTTCATTGAAATGAGATTGAAGCATCCTCTGCTTCCCTCCATTAAAAAAATATGTTAGAGCAAGAAAACCCTGGAAGTCTGGAGGAATGGAAGCTGCAAGTGACAATATGTTTAGTATGATACGGGCAAATCGGGGGACTGTGAAGAAGGAAAGACCTGGGCCTGTCCCAGACTCACGTACTTCAGAGAGAGGAGCTGGAAACGTGCAACTTATTGTCAGCTTTGGCTGATGTCACTTCAGGAATTTGATGGGAAATTTCAAACAGCTTGGGAAGGCAGAGCTCCGTGTCACTGAAGATATGGTGACCTTCAAGGGTGACCATGGCAGTTCGGATAAGGGAAAAATGGTCCTCTCTTATTGTAAATAAGTAACACCACCGCCACAAAGGAACAATGCACGTAGCCAAGACTCTCTGATTTTAACCAGCAAAGGAATTGACTGGAAACCACCTGAGCTATCTGAAGTGCTTCCAAATGTGCAGAAGAGGAAGATAAGGTTTTCTCTTTGAAAATTCCAACTTTGAGTGACAGCAAATCACCCACTTGCCCCCCTTGTCCAGCCTTGCTAGCTAACTGTGGTAATTAAACATGAGTTTTTAAAAGAACATTGTATTCACTGGAAACAAGACGCACAAGAGGTAATAGGACAACAAGATTCACGCTCATCACTTTTAGTTTTTTGAACCAAGAGCCTAAATCAGACCTGATTAAAATAGGGACTCAAAACCAGATTCAACCAAAACTAGAGATATTCAACAAATACAAATGTGACAAGAGTCACGATGCAATTATTAGGAGTCCATCTTTTAATTGCTCATTAAGATGACAGTGTGTATCTTTGCCTACATACGTTTAGCAAAGCCTTTTCACTTTGACAGCGCATAAAATTATCCATGCCAACTGTATATCTCTTACTTTTTATGTCAACTTTAGAATTGCCAGTTTTTCATTATCCTCTTGGTCACAAATTAATAAGGAGGAACAAATTTAATAGCAGCCTCAAACCTTTGGAGATTATGTCAGCTTTGTGTATCTGTGCCAGTTAAATTTCCATTTACTTCTGCTTAAATTTAATGTGGTCATCTTCATACAAACACACACATATTTAAAGCCTGCTCTCAGGGAACAGCGTTAGTGCACCGAAGGGCTGCTCTGAAAAGCTGACATGGAGCTCAGACTTGAGCTTTTCTAACCCCATCACTCCGTTTAAGATGCAGCAAACGCACAAGACCAAGGTCAAGAGCTGCAAACACACAGAGAGTTTTTGGTGGGTGCTGTTCTCCTGTGTCGTCACCAACTGGGATGTCTATGGATGAGCCTCTGCAGCAGTGGCATGTCCTTTGGGTGGTCAACATGGGTCAAGGACCAGACCTAACTACTAGGTGCTGTCCTTGGGGACCTGTCCTTCTCTGCCTTCACCAGGTTTTAGTAAATGATTGCCCTGTTTGGCAAATGCCCCCAGATGCTGGATCGCAGTGCTTCATCCCTGCCTTTGTAGCTGTGAGCCCCAAATAATCAAAAAATACATTGTAAAAGATGTTTTATACCAAAGGAAATACTAAAGGTAGAAACAGGAGTTTGATTCATTTCACAGCTGTAGCCTTTTTTGATTTGTTCGTAATTTTCTACGCTACTGCTTCCAATTTGATAGTGTCTGGGCCTCGGATGACAATGAGAATGGGATAACAGATGATGAGCTCAAAATACTGAACACAATCATACTCGCCCTACGTGTACCCACAATCAATATGTCACTTTGAGGAAGGAACCATCAGCCACTGGGCAAAGTTTGGAATAGAAAATGTCACAAGAACTCAAGGCACAATTCTTATTTCTTAGGAGTTGTCCCAGCTGGCTTGTAGCTGTGTACGGGACATGCAGAGGGTTTAAATAAGTAGCCCCAGAAACCTGAATTAAAATAAACGTGGCAACTTTCAGCAGCTCCCTCCATCTCCATCACTCTGGGAAACCCAACATGCAAGGTTAACTGTGTGCTAATGGAGGCACTTGCATGAACAGGTCCCATGGCCACTGACTGAGCTTGCAGCTTTGAGAACAGCACCTATTTTCCCCAGTTTTCCCATCCCTGAATATTTTTTGGTCTTTTCTCCCAAATGCACATGAGAGATCATCAAAAGTGATGGCCAGGCTGGTTGTGGTTCTGAGCAACCTGATCTAGTTGAAGATGGCCTTGATCTTTGCAGGAGGGTTGGACTAGATGACCTATGAAGATCCTTTCCAACTCAAACCATTCTATGACTCTGTGGCAGTGCTTATCCGAAGACAAGAAAGCACTTTAATCCATGGGCAAGCATAGTAATAATGTGTTTAGATTTTTTCCTAAGGTCCTTTGTTACTTGTACAGACAGTTAAGTCATAAGAAGGTCTTGGTGCACATTCTGGAGCATGTGGTGATCTTTCATTCAAGCTTGTATTCAAGAGGTAGCTTCAAGTGAGGAGCTTTCTCAGAGCTGTTATAACAGAGCAGCCAAGCAGGCACTTGGTCAGAGGGACAGGACATCTAATCCCCGTGCCAGAGGGAA
>NW_009928703.1:4764-27661 GCF_000696875.1 Nestor notabilis
ATGAATGAAACAGGTGAAGATGAAAGAATACTCACCAAAGCCGAAGAAAAACCAGCAAGAAATGTGAGCCTGCCTCATGTGAAACATGTGAAAGGTTCTAAAGCGACTTTGCGCCATCGCTTAATATGTTTTACTCTGCGCCTGGGCATATCTATGCTGTATATCAAGAAATACACATGAGCAAGGGTGAATTGGCTACAGACACCTTAAATCCCCTCTGCAGACAGATGGGCAGCACGCAGGCTGGGAGGGAGCATGAGCAAGGAGGATGTCGTTCGTCAAGAAAAATTAAGCAATGGAAATGGCACCATCAGCGCTAAGAGAGACAAACCCCTGCAAAGCACGAGCCAGGCTCAGTTCTACCACCAGTTACATGATTTAGAACAAGACTGTGATCGTTTACCATTTTTAAAGGTGAAAGGTGTGATTTTGGTAATACCTTAAAATTAAAAGGCCATCCACTCCATCTTTAAAATGATGGTTTCTCTCCTGGAAGACTTATCTTATTGTCAGTCCATTAGCAGCCAGCCAGAACCCATCCATACAAAAATAATTGGCTATTGATATATGGTAATGCTAAAAAGTTATTCTTATTTTTGTTCGTTGCTACAGAAAGATGTCCTCTCTCGCCTCCCCTTTCAATCATTATAAATGCTACTGTGGAAAACAAAAAACACTTTTCTGAGATAGATTAAGATCTGCTTCACAAATAAATACACTTTATCACTAAAAGAAGAGGCAAGTGTCGCTGGTACGGAGTGTTTTATACACAGTAGAGACCACTTACACTGGATTTTTTCCCCTCATGGTAAATTAATGTCACTCCTTCTGCTCAGCCCCCACTCTGCATGAGCAGGGTCCAATGCATAGTCTGTACCTGCTGGTGAGACACTGGCACAAGGTGTCCAGAGAAGCTGTGGCTGCCCCATCCCTGGCAGTGTTCAAGGCCAGATCAGGTGGGGCATAGAGCAACCAGGTCTAGAAGGTGTCCCTGCTCGTGACAGGGGCTTGGAACTGGATGAGCTTTAAGATCCCTTCAACACAAACCAGTCTCTGCTTCTATGACACATAAAGAACTGGCTCTGAACAACATCAGCCCCTCTTTTCCCCTTGACCATAGTGAGCTAGAAGGGGGTAAAAGGATGGTTTACTGGAGAGGGGCAGCACCCACTGCTCTCCTCAGGGACCTCGGTCCCATCCTCCCCTTTGCTCAGGAAAGTGTCACATCCTGCACATGCTGTGGTACCCAGGTCCTGGAGGAACCAGCAGCCTGGGAACAGCAAATCCCACCACTACCACCAGCCGTTGTGCCATGTCAGATGTTATTTGTGCTCAGGCTGGGAAGTTTGCACTCAGGCTGTTAAAGCTGCAATGAGGCAGTGGCAGATGCTGCACTTGCCAGCTAAGCACCCCTCAAGAATAGCTAATAAAACCAGAGGACATTAGGCTTCGTAATGCTGTATTTTAAAGATAAAGAGTCTCTGGTTGGAATTGTGCTAAGATTTTTACTTTCTTGTGGACAGCTATTTGGCTGCTCTGTAACATAGTCTTGAACTGAACTGAAACAAGAGGTTGTAAAACTCTGTCTGGGACAATAGGCAGGGAGATGTAAATGGCAGAACAGAGAAAGCAGGGAATTAATTGAGCTTGACAGAGAATTTTTGGGACCATAGTTTGAGCCAGTGGTTAAAATTTTTCACGCTTAAGGCTCAAACACGCACCAATAAGAAAGCAAAGTGGCTTCAACAACTCTGTCCTGGGATCTTGTGTAGACATTTATTCTTGGTTGTTTTGCCTTATTTATGGCCATTCACTTGTAAGAGTTGTTAATAAAATGTTTCAAGGAATAAAAAATTAATTTGGATTTGTTTTGGCTGCTTATGGAGTTATTTTTCACTATAGATTATTCTTGTTTGGCCAAATTTCGACTGTAACTCTTCCAGCACAAACAGTTTTGATTGCTTTTTGGATTCTGTTGGAAGCGTATCGCTCTTAGTAGCTGCTATACTGAGTCTCTGTTATCCCTTTAGCAACAGCCTCTCCTGCAGTAAAAGGAAATGCATTTTTTCTCGTCTCTTATTGTCCAGAATTACTCTTGGATATTACAGTCGTCAATGTTTAGTATTAAATCATTTCCCCGCCAAATCATTGTAATCAAATCTTCCACAAAGTCAATAGCAATAACATTTTTATAAGGCATTGTCTCTCCCTACCCATTAGGTGCTTTCAGATCTTTGAATTTTCCAGTCTGAAAACAATAGATAGTGACCTGGAATAAAGAGTAAAACCTGTGAAAGTCACACGAGCAACTGTGGCATTGCTCATTCTGACCCAGCCTTTGGGTCAGAGCTCTGACTACTCCAGGCAGGTCACTCAATCATACCAGTGACTGTTCTTTTCTGCAGGAAAAAAAATTGTAAAAATAAAGAAATGAGCCACCAGACCTCCTGCGACCAGTGACACTATTTCTACCGCGTTTAATGGGACCAGATGTTGGCTTTGCAAAGCTGTATGTGGTGTTACGCAGGGCACATCTGTGCCGCAATGCAAATATGCCACTACAACTCACAGGGTGGTACTTAAGCCAGTTTGAAGGAGGTGCTGGCAGTTGTAGCACTGCAGAACAGAGCTGAGTGCTGCAAAACCCACCCCAGACCCAAGTATTTGTTTGCACCATGGACTCACGCATGGCTGGGTGCTGTTGCAGCTGCAGTGACATTAGCACCCATGGTGCTGACTCAGCAGTGGGGGGATGCCTGTGTAAGCTGAGGATGCTGCAGAGTCCCACTGCACCTCCCAAAGCAGTGGGTGCTTCATAGCCCATGGGAAAACAGACAAAGGCCACTTCCTCCAGCATTCTTTCAACTGAAAGCAGCTTTCACCTGCCTCTTGATCAAGTAAGTCCTCAGGATAAACTTCAGTTCATCTTCTTCTGCCTTAAGGAGGGGCAGAGTCACACTGCTAAGGGTTACTTTGGGGTGGAAGGAAGCAAAATGGGTCACAGACAGAGCCAAATTGTGACAGGCCACCTTAATTTTAAGTGTACAGCTTGCACAGAAGCCAACAGAAGTTTTGTGTGAAAGGAAACAGCACAATTACAGCTTCCCATCATAGCTGTTTACAAACACAGATGGAGAAAATATTGCAATGAATGAAAAAAACCCCAAATTTCTCTATAGTTACGCTGTGCTAATGACACTTGCTATGCTGTAACTCCATAAACGAAAGCATAAAGGCTTATCTAAATGAGTTTGTTCTGCCTTAAGAGGAAAAGGCTCAGGAGGGAACCTCATTGCACTTGCAGCTACAGAGAGGGAGGGTAGCGAGATGGACCCAGATGCTCCTCATGGGCACGCAGAAAATGTGCACAGCCAAGGGTGCAACAGGGGATGTTCTGGTTAGATAGAAGGGAGGAAAAATATCACCCTGAGGACAGTTAAAGACTGGAACAGGGACTTGGGGAGGTTGTGGGCTATTTCGTTCGAGACATTTAAAATGTGACTGGATGAGCCTCTGAGCAACCCTCTCTAGAAGACTCTGCCTGCAGCAGGAGGTTGGGCTCAGTGACCTGCAGAGGTCCCGTCCACCTCAGTTAAGTCTACAATTCTCTGATTTTATAAAGAGCTTTTAATATCAGCCTCTAGAAAAAGGAGCATCACTTAGCGAATATAAACAGCTAAAGCCATGGTTACTTTCAGGGAATCTGGTTGGCATATGTATATTTTAAAGCTATTGAAAGTAAGAAGTATCCAGCTGGCTTGTAACTAAAAAAGCGAAGCAGAAGCTAACACTCCAAATCAATAGTGGAAAGTGACTTGGGAAGTTTTATTTTCTGTCTAGAAGCAGAAGTTCTGTTGAAAATTGCACATAGTTATTACGATGAGCAGTTGCTGCTGTGATATTAAATAAGATTAACACGTGTGAAAACTCCTGATGAGGTCTGGACTGAGATCTTCCACCTACACTGGTGTCTGCTCTGTTGTGGTCATGTATGTTCTGGGTGATGCTGCTCCATGTGGCTGCTGCTGCTCCAGCAGAGATGTCCAGTGTATGAACCCAGCATCATCAAAAGCTTCTCTCTTGAGCATGGAGCTCTCTTCAGCTTGAGTTACTTTACTTGGCTCTAAATATTGCAAGTGCTACTGCTGAATTCTGGAATCACTTCTACAACTTAATGGCACTTCCTCAGTATATACATCCCTCCTCTGTGGATTTTAATGATAGCAGAGGACCTCTCAAAGTCACAAGGCAGTTGCCCATTAGGTGACTTAATTCTTCTGTCACTCACAACACTGATCCTGCAGCTTATAACTACGAACTAAACTAACTAAAAGTCGAGGTGGACCAGGCACAACACAGTCTGTGAATTAGCTGTGCTTTCCCAGTTTAATTTGAGCTTTGCGGGTGTGCAATAAGTGTCTCTGAGACATCAGCATCACAACCCTCAATTAACTTATTATTTTGTTTCCATAGCAAGGAGCAACATCAATGCTGATTTTGAAGATACTTCCATTTGTCTGACCCAACAGCATTGCAAAGCAATAGCAATGACCCAAAAGCAACCATGCACTGATGAGTGGGTTTCTCCCAAGGGTGGCTTGCATGCCCTTACACACGCAGAAGATGAAGTATGGAAGTACTCTGCAAGCACTTACCACTTGCAAATATGTGTGACAGAGCTACATCTGTGTAAACCATAGTCATGAGTTGCATTGATTCTGATGGGTAATTTATTTCTGACTCTGCAAGGCAAACCCATAGAGACCAGCAGTCAATACCAGTACAAGTGGATTAGTGCAATAACACACACCTTTTGGGTGAGTGGGCAGGCAGAATAGTTATTATTCCTATTAGCTCAGATGCGGGTGGAAAAGAAAGGAAAAAGTCAGTGTCATCTGCGGCCTGTGTGTGTCTTGTTTCTCTTCTGCTTTTTCTTTGACAGAGTTATAAAATCTGCCGCTATTCTGGTTTTTTCTCTTTCCTTTTTTTATTACATTGATGCATTTTAAACAGCGATGGAGAATGGGGACATCTCAGGTCCCTATTCTCATCTCCCCTTCTTCATGTATTGTGTAATTCCCTAATGTCTGGGAACCTGCTCAAAACTCATTGTCAGAGTGTTCATTTCTCGAGGGACAAGACCCACAGCTAATATTCAAGACAATGTGTTCCTGTCGATGAATGATATGAAGAGCTGAATCCTTCATTTTTTGAATGAATATGAATATGAAGAGCTGAATCCTTCATTTTTTCCCTTCTCACGTGGCCTTAATGAAGATTTTGAAATCCTGTCTCCCCAGGGACATGGGGGTACCATCTAATATCTGCATTTCAATATTCTCTCCTTGTCTCAAACCCCAAACTGAAATCTGAAAACCAAGAAATGTTTGTTCCAGGCTTCCTGAGCAACATACAAACAAGCCTCTGGAAAGAAGTAGAGCTTTAAACCTAAAAAGAGCCACAGCATAAAGAGGAAATACGGCCAAGCTTCGAGGTCTTTACCCTTCTAGGGATGCTGGAGTCAAGGCATGAATCTGATGAAACTTGAAATAAAAGACTTCAACAACCAGGACAAAACCTATTTTTACAGCATCATTCCAGGTGAAGTGGATAAAACGTCCCATTTTCCTCCTGCCCCACCCTCCATGCCCTCAAATATCTTTCCACCTCACATAAGAATTTATCTGCTCCACACTGGATAGATGTGAGCTTTATGGGAAGCTGTGTTAGCTCCATGCCAAGAGCTGCTCTCCAGGGCAGGAAGGATGAGCTTTAGATTAGCTCCCCCATTTGCTGTCATTCACTTAAAGAAGTGACAAGATTACCAAAAGTACAGCTGCCCTTGAAAGATTTTGAACTGTGCTCCAACCAAACCCTCTCCAGATTGTTCCTAGACATCTGTATCATTCCTTCATTGCCAAGAAAGCACAGAAAGAGCCTGACCAGCACAGCTTGCATGGGTGATGCTTTATACGCGGCATGTGCTTTTATTGGTGTCACTATGGGGGCAGTTCCTCCAAACTTTAGCTGAGAGGAGGGATGCGAGTGTCGCTCCTCACGTAAGTAGAAACCTTCAAGTTATTGTGCCTTTTCTGGCAGAAATAATGACTCTCTTCAAGCCCATACTGACAGATCATTTTGATCTCTAAGCTGCATTTTTGCTTTGTCAGTTAATAGATTTGATTCCCGGGTTCTTATTCAGATAAAACTCCCAGGTTTTGTTGGTGTGGAAATGAATAACTAGACCAAGATTTGCCCTGCAGTTAGACTGGTCTAACCCGAGCTTTTATGCAATTCAATTTTAAGAAGCAACTGAAACCAGCTGTAATAGAGCTGGGAGAAAGTGGGCAAGAATTGCAAAGAGATGCACGGATAAATTACCCCTTTTCTCCTGTCATTTGGAAGGTTACAAATATTTAGAGTGCCACAAGATCATCAAGCAGCTTAAACTGGTCAGGTGCTAAATGCTGCAAAGTTAGAGACTTCCAAATAGAAGTGATGCTGTGTGACCTCAGAGACCAGGCACTGATCCTGACAACCAGGATGTAACCAAAATGGGAAGGCTATAGAGAAATAACCTGCAGGCTGAAAATTATTTATCCAAGCAACTTGGTGAATACTCATAAATAAGAAATACAATAGCACTGGCTGGAGTTGGCTTAAAAATTATCCACAATTAATAAATTGACCCATCGTATGCACTGTGTTATTTTCCCTGACATTTTCACAAGCTACAGATCTTAGAATACAATTAAATGACAAGTTCAATCACTTCTTCCTTTCATGTATATGTATATTATAATATTTTATAGCTGTATTACAGAAAAGACTGTTTACTCACGTTGTATCTTCCCCAGCATAATTCAGAGCTTTGCTTGCCTACGAAATTACTTGTCTGCATTTTGATTAAAAAAGCAAAACCTCATTGTTCCCGTGGCAAATGAATTCAGTCTTTAAATGAAACTCATTGTCACATCCTTTTCTATGCAGCAAAGGCATTCAGCTCCTGGAATGGTTTTAACCTCTAACACAGCACTTTTGTGTCTGTATCTGATCCAGCCACGATTCATTTTTCTTTCAAAGCTTCATCAGTGTTTGGGCTCTGCACTTAGTTCTCAATGAACTGGCCATAACACAGTAGTTACAGCTCCCTGGAAAATGACACACAGTAACTCTGTCAAGTTTTTTATTAGCTTGGATAGGTCTTTTATTTTAGCAAGGTCTTTTATTACCTCGGATAGCTTTGAACTAGTCCTGAAGTGGATGAGTGAAGACATGGAGATGCAATTTTATATTGAGAACCATTAATTTCTTTTTAACTGCAGCCCCCTGATTATTGATAGGCTTTTGTTCCTTACTGTCATTGCACAACACATTGTTTGAAGTGAATGAGAGCACACAAACTTTCCCAGTTACTCACTGGAGTTCGGATGGGTCATGGCAAGCAACCGGCAGAGGTCCTCTGACTTTCAGGATGTAAAGAAGTGTCTGCTCTAGGTCAGAAGCTAATCTGATCCTTTGTTTTCCATATTTCGTATCAGAAAACATTGTAAGAATGTTATGGAGAAAGGAAGCACCTGGGAATCTCAGATGGTGGTTATTCTTTTGTCCATTAAATCACAAGTGTACACAAATGCAGCTAATTTGGAGTAGTTCAGCATTCACTATGGTAACTCCATAGACCAAAACGGAGTAATAAAATGCCCACCAAAACAAATGGGCACAAGTGAGGCAGCAAAACCACAATTAAGCTGTTGAAGTGCAGAAACTCTAAAAAAAATACAAGCAAACAGAATTTCACTGAAAGTGTCAAGATTTTGTAAATTCTTGCCAAAATAGCATGTAGTTCACCTAATGCCACTTCCTTGAGCCTAGGAGCCATTCTCCTCATTAGCATGCTTTGAGTCACACTTCTATGGCTTCAACCTTTGTTAAGTTTCACCTGATCTCATAATCTGGATTCCTTGAACAGACTAAATAAAATGTGTGTTTGAGGAAATTTTGGAACACGACCAAGAAATTAATTTGCTCCCTTTTTCTGATGGAGACTTCTTGCCATTATCAAAACACTTAAATAACCCAAAGCTTTACAGTGAAACCACATGGCATAAGTTTTGATTGCTTCTTCTTTCTCTTTAACGAACCACAGTACAATTTCCTTACAAATTCAGTTATTCAAAGATGCTTTCTTTTTAAATTCAAACTTAAAAGGCAGCACTATTTAAAGTTTGAATCAATTCAGACTTCTTGGTAACTGGAATCAGCCTATGATTATCACTTGATAAAGTTTAATCCTTTTATATGAATCAGTCTTATTTATGGATCAAGTAAAACTTGTATCAGTCAAAGGTTGCTCTCATATTTAGACTCTTTTGCTTTAGAATGATTCTTGCATTGGGCTAAAGCATGAAACATTCTGCTGTGTTCTTCCTTGGATTATTTGTACCATTGTGGCCTTCAGAGACCCACATCGCTGGATAAACACTCCCAGTATTGCTAATACAACAGTCAGTTAGAATGATCCCCACATGTTGTCAAGCAGTTGGGTAAGTGGAAATCCATGTTGCCACAAGGATCTGCTTGGCAAGGACTCAACTGTGGACTTGGCAACAACAACAAAGAAAAGATAAATCACACTTTTCCCTGTTTCTTGGCCACTGTATCCATATTGCACCCATGGCAGCAGGGCCAAGAGCTGGACACAGCACCTGCAGAAGGTCTAAAAGGAGCTGGATGGGGGTGGTAAGTGCCCAGATGATGCTAAGCATTTTTCTTCCTCAGGAGCAAAAGACACTGGTGCTTGGCAGGATTTGGTCCTCCCTGCACAGTGCCCATGACCACAACACACCCTTGTGGGTTTGCATTTAAACCACAAGTTTGAGAAGTTTCCCTTCTCCTTATGGACCCTGTTGTCAAGATCTCACAGACAGATTACACTGTCCTGCTAAAAAATTCATACTGTAGGGATCAGCTAAAGTTATATCTAAGAGGAATAGTACATTACCCCAGGATTGGACTCATCTTTCAAACAGACTGTTCACTGAGTAAGATCTCACAGTGTGAGTGAAGACAGCAGAATCGGGACCAAAGGCACCAAGCATGAGATGGGCTGGGGAGGGACCAGGAGCATCCCAGGAGCTGCAAGGGGCAGTGCGGGATGGGGCAGGGGTGCTCCAGGGATAGCTTTTCCTCAGCTCCAAAAGGGAGAGTGGATAGACTGCTTTGGAAATGTTTTCAACAAAATATTCCTTAGAAAAAAATTGGGAAATATGGGAAATATGGAACATGGAAATATGGGAAAAGAGCCTGTAGCCTGGAAAGTTTCCATAGTTTTTCTGAAACAGCTCATTACGTATGTGAGTTGCAATGTGAAGGAAAAAGCCAGCATCCTTGTGCAATCCTCAGTGAATCCATGGTCATTCCCCCGGGTTGGGAAGAGAAGGTCTCAAAGCACCACAATATGGCTCATGAAGACCCCTCACTGATACTTCTACCCCTGCTCACAAACTGACACATGCTGATAATCTGCCACCTGATACGAAGTCAGAAATACCTGGAAAACTTCACAAGGGAAATCACTGCTTGCATTCCTCCTTCTTTGTCAGAGCCAACCACAGAGCCCTTCATTTCCATGTTAAGAAATCATCTTCACATTTTGCAGCCAGTATCTGATGGACTGAGAATTTCTGTTCACATTTCTCCATATTGTTTCTGATAAAAGCCCAAAAATATTCTGTTTGATAAACAAAAAATATTCTGTAGACATTGGTGCTAATTCACTTTTTCCATTCCCACAAACATTTGTCACCTGGAAACATCTAAATGCCAGCAGGTTTTGGCCTCAGGTTAGAGAGTGTTGACAATTTATCTCTCAGAATTGCTAATAAGTTTCCCTGACAAAACTAAGGGAACAAACAATGATCCCGCAAAGCCTTTGAAGAACAAAAAGAATTAATTTGTTAAAGTGGAAAAAATACCCCGAATACCTGTTAATAAATTTGTATTTGATCTTGTACATCTTTCTGCTAAGACAAAGCTTTTACTTTGTGCTGGTAGGATCCTTCATGAGAGAAGTGAGAATCCGTGTTGGGTTGACCCTGGTTGGATGCCGAGTGCCCACTCAACCACTCTGTCACTGCCCTCATCAGCTGGACAAGGCTCATGGGCCGGGATAAGGGCAGGGAGAGCTCACTCAGCAATTACCATCATGGGCAAAACAGGGCAATTAGTTTAATTTATTATCAATCAAATCAGAGCAGGATAATGAGAAATAAACCCAAATCTTAAAACACCTTCCTCCCTTCTTCCCAGGCCCAAATTCATCCACAGTTTCTCTACCTCTATAATACTGTTCAACATTTACAAAGTGTATAATAACAGATAAGTTGATATGATCTGAAATTTTTGGAGTAATGGAGACAATGAGGTGGGCATATCATTTTGGCAAGACTTATTTAGAATTAAAACACTGAAAAATCTTGTGTTAGTGATAGGGGATAGAGGTAGTATTTTAGATATGGCCACTGGATTAATTCCATTGCATCAACAATTCTGTAGAAACAACAGCTAAAAATGGATTATGTTTGTTTTTAAGGAATTAACTGTGCAAATAAACTCAATTTAGTTCCTTTGTTACTGTGAGAAGTTTAAAGTCAGAGTCAAAGTTCTTCTGTAGCTTGGTAACAGTGACATTAGCGAAGAGATGCTCTGAAACTGGTTTAAGATTGCTAAATTAATTATTTTTGTTGGTGTGCTTGTCTTAATCCAGAGAGCAATGAAAGCAAGGCAGAGTAAATCAAAAGTGAAATGCAATATTGCAGGAAGACCTCAGCATCCACAGCATATCTTTCAAAGACTATCAGTCCACACAAGTTGAGCAGTGAGTTTTATGAGACCTGAAGCAAAGGGCAATGTGATGGAGCAGGATTTTCTGTCCCAGAATTCCAGCTGCTAATTTCATTTTCACTGTGACCTTAATAAGCAAAAAGTCGATCTGAACAGTATGGGGAATTCAGAGGGAGGAATCGGAGACCTGCATTGCATCCATCAGTAAAACAACACAACTAAACTATGACAACTAAATTAAAACCAAATTATTTAGTTTCCATATTTGCCAAAACCCCTCTAATATTAGGTTAGAGCAGTTTTGCTTTCCTGAGTCTGCCAGAGCCTCTGAGACAGTGGGAGGGTGGTTCATGGAGACCCAGCTCCTCAACCTTACCAGGAGTGAGCAGCATCATAACCCTGCATAATCCCATGTGATCCAGCCTGGCAAAAGGCCAATTCCTTAGTCTGCACCATGGGTTCACATCAAACCCCACCATTCATTGCCAAGCAACTGATTCCCCTCTCCCTACCAACACTTCATTGTTGTTCGAGACTGGCAACAGAATGAAAACAATAGGCCAACAGGAGCTGCTAGTTTGAAGAATTCATCCAGCAACCTGCAATGTCACCAACTGGAACTAAGCATGCCTGGGAAGAAAAATTCCTTAACTGTTCGGTGCTGAAGGACATGGTAGGTAACATTAACTTGGCTAATTGTTGACTTGCTTAGCTAATCTAACATAATCTGCACTGATTAGATTTTGATTTCATGCTGGGTGAGTAAACTGCTTCTGTGCGCCGTTCACTTAATTTGTGGACCGTACCAAAAAGACATCTTTATAACACGTTTAACACTCCAAAGCTACCAGGGAACAGCAGAGAGAGAGGAGGCAGCCAACTCAACTGGTATTAAAAGGGTCATTAAACTCAGCATTGGGTAAAGGTCTTGTTTTGGGTTGCATTCAATTCGATTAAAACTGAAGTGTAAGTAAAAGGCATTCAAGAGAAATATTCAAATGCAAAGTACAGTGTAGACTCTTGCTGTGTAGCTATACAGAGCTTATGGGTGCTTACTGGTTCTTATTCAAGCACCTTTCACAAGTCTTTAAAGATCACAATGCCTCAGCTCCTGGGCTCAATAGCACAACAGTTTAAGGGTGAATATGTTTTAACGAGCATAAAGAGATGCAATTTCCTTAGAAAATCCTAAATGATTGCATGAGAACAACAGAGGTAATTTTAAGCCTAATGAAATGTTATAAATACATAATTTTTGGATCACTTTTTGGGGTTTTACTGCCATGGGGCCAGAAACTCCCCCCAGAGTTTGTTCAAAGCGTTTATTGCTTTGAACAAGAGAAGGAGGGGAGAGGAGAGCAGAATTTGTTCTGAAGAGATTAAATCTCAAATTTGATGGAGGTAGTTCATTGAAATACAGGATTTATTGCATTTGATGCTATGGTGTTTTGGCATGTAAATAATGCTTTTTGCAGCACACGAGTGTAGAAATACTGTTGTAGCTAAAAACGAGAAAGCTTGGATGGCTTCATGGGCCTTTAATAGGTACCAAAGTTCACAGCCCTCACCTTGAAGTCTCCAGTTGAAATTTAGATTGATTTCGACTAAAAGTCTTTTCTGTCTGACAGCTCATGTGAGGAGAGTCACTTCGTTTCATACCAAATGTGTGGCCAACAGCCTTAGAATTATTATCACAATTTAACAAGTCCATTGGCAGTCCCAGAGGCATCATGGACCAGTGAAGTCAATCCTGCCTGGCCAGGTCTGAAAGAAGCTGAGGTGGGGTAGGGAAAAAACCCAGAAACAAATCTATGAGCATTAAAACTCTTCCATGGAGGAGCTCACAAATTTAATTGCTTGAGCCTCTGTAGGAGCAGAAGCTACCTACTTTCTCAGGCAAGGCTGCCGAGTGGCTAAGGTATGATTCCATAGAGCTGAGTTTTCCAGTTTGTGGAAAAGGAAAATGAACATTTTAGGTCATGACCGCTTGGGAAAGAGGTGATTTTCTTCAGACAATAATATACCCCTTTCTGTCCCAGGTGGGAGACACTGTCATAGGGCAGTTCTGGAAAATGACAAAAATGAGGTTCAGTTGTGTGCCTCAGTTATATCCCCAAATTAGGTGGGATGAGCAGAGCCACATTGACTCAGCTTGCTCCTCTGCATCTGCTACACGACAAAGACTTTCCAATACAGCTCCTATTACCTAATTCAATATACATTTTCCTTTTTCAAATAAAACTGAAGAAGCAATGAAGCAAAGAAATAAGCTTATATTCATCCAAATTTTAAATTGTTTTTACTCATATCTGAAGAAAGCTCAACTGCCTTTCCTGCAGTAATTGATGTATTTGTAGAACAGGAATTCAAAGGGCTCAGTATGTTCATGAAGTGTCGGTTTCAACTCTTCCTAAATAAGTGTGCCAGGCAAAATGTTTGCAAACACATCCATTCAGGAACCTGAAATGCAAAGTGATTGCTCTGACCAACTGCAGCTAAAAGTATTCATATCATTAAGCAATAATAATCAGCTATTACACTTAAATAATAATTAAGTAGTCATTGCCTATTAGTGACAATCCTAGGAAGAGAAAGCGAGGGTGAATTAAGGCTCCTGGCAAAGGGTGCATTCAGCTTTACTGATTTAGTTAAATCTCATGTTGGCACTGCTTCATGCATTTGTACTATACATACCAGATATGGGAGTAAATCCAATGAAGCCACACTTGAAAACCTTATTTTACTGCTTGGGTTACTGCAGATCATATAGTACAAAGAACCCAACACAATAACCATCCATGGACCAAAAGAAAATACTGATAAATCAAAGTAAATTATCTCTATCAGAAGAGATTTTATATACATGTATTTATCTATGTATATACACGTGCGTATATGATAAGGGTCTGTGGACTGATTTTTACAAAACACTGGGGAGATAGTTCTATGTTAAGGAGAAACTGCATATAACTGAGGACTGAATTATTTATTATGACCTGGGGCAGCTTTAAATTATGAACTTTTCACATTTGATTTTTGTGGCAGAGGATATCAACCTTTTCCCATCTGTACAAGTCCCATTGTTTCTTTACCGGCTCAGTTTTTTCCAGTTGGTGCATGGACAGATTCTGCCCTTAGGTGAGCAAAACAGCATTGATTTCAGTCAGCAAGTGACGTATGCACACATCAAAGGGCTATGTTTTGTTCTGTATGGAGCCACCACTCTCACTGATTTATGTCTCTAAGTGCTATAACGGCATTGCATCATTTAAATCAGAAACATGCAAATTACCCAAAAAGCTGACGTATTCGATTTGTGCAGGAGAGCTGAACACCATTGTTAGGTCAAGAAGAATTATTATTTCTATGGCTACCAGCAAATATTAATTGCCATAATAGGTTCTTATTCAGGGAGAGGTTGTTAGGTTTGCAAAGTACAGTGAATATGTACTTTGTGACAAAATCATTAACTGCAGAGAAAAGTTTTCAAAGTACAACTGAAACATGAAACAAAATAGAGAGAGCTGCTTAGCATCTCCAAGAACGGTACGTGCAACGTTCTTAGTCATCATGTCTTCTGCAGTGAAAACAACACAAGTACCTTGTTAAAAATCTATTAATTCCCATCATCTTCCTGATTACCAACCCTACATAAATAGAATTATCAGATCTCCAAACCTCCTGTTGATTTCTACCAGTTTACTACGAAACTTCCAGGTAATCAACACAATGTTACAGAAAACCCAGCCACCTTTGCTGGTGAGACTCTCTGCTGGGTCCCAGTTTGTCATGACTGGAAAACCATCCCATTGAGGATGTGTCAAAACAATGAATGTCTAAAGCTGTGACAGTGGAAAGAATGATAGCTGATCTTCATAATACATAATGCAAAGCATGAGCTCATTTGGCCTACCCTAGACAATGATTAATTTTGACTCTTCCCCGCCCCAAGGCTGAAAGTGTTCTAACTTCAGGTAACATGCTTTTGTTTTAATGTTTTATAGTATTGAAGGTACTTTCAGGTGTTTAAATTTGTTACCTGAGCAAAGCATCTTGACGGATACTTGGTTTTGCTGGCCCCACTCTTGCTGTTGCTGGTAATGAACTAAACTTGCAGAATTACAGTCAGTCTGCAGCTATTATGGTGAGAAATACTCAGAAATGACCCAGCTTATGGAGGTCTGGACCAGCAGCAAAGTTGGGAGTAAGCTGGTCTGAGATCCCTCCATGGCCAGTCCCAAGCTAATTCCCTGCTGAAAATGCTGAACCTTGGTCAAGTCAGAAAACACCTAACATATTGCAATAAAAGCACACACCTCCTGCAACTACAAATATGGGAAACACTTCATGAAAGAGCCAGTCAGTTACAGTAGTACTTTGTGATGTGATTTAAACCTGTGCTAGAAAGTCCTAGTTTCTCACCATAAGGGTAACAGCTATCTGAGGACCAATGGCTGTGGGGACCAGCCTTGGAAGCTTAGAGGAGCCGAGTTGGTTTTTGCTGGGTAGGTTATCTGTGTAGAAATGCTCACTGTGTCACTGATTTATTATTGTCGAGAAAATAAAGCTTGAAGACTCAGAAGATATTAAGATGTACAGGGAATCATGACATTTGAAGACTTTGTTCCATCATTCTTGAAGAAAAAAATCCATACATTCACGTGGGATTATTGGAAAACACAGTTATACTTCTAACCCCAACCCAAGGCTGCCTTGCCTTTTTAGACTGTGAGATCATCAGAGCACCAAGTGCTCTGTGTTTATGTTGTTCCTCGTATAACACAGCCAGATTTTGATAGTTACCCAGGTTTTACAATAATGACAATAATAACTCTAACATCAGTGGGAGTTCTGTCTGTGAGGGTGGAGGTTACAGTGAATATTTCTGAGCTATTTACTTGTTAGGAAGGTCAACTACACACAGCATCAGTGGCCCATTTGTATGTAACTATAGGCTTAAACTTTACAGTTTCTCTACACCGAATTCCACACCACCAAGTGGCTTTAAAGACATGTTAAAAAAGAGAGTGGTTTTCATCATTGTGGAACAAAAGCACTAAAGCACCTTGTGATTGTAATATAGAGAAAAGATGCTATTGAGTGACACATCTGTCTGCCAGGTCCTGAAAGGAAATACAATGTGCTTTGACTTATCTAGTGCTCACTCCAGGCATTCAACCTAAACATCGTTTTAGAGTTTTACAGAAGACAATACAAAATACTGTGCAATCACAGACAACAGCTTTTGATGACGAAGAGCAGACAGAGCGGGAATCCTTTCAGTTTAACAATGTAGATAAAAGGACATTTTTGTATTTCCAAATGATACTCAAGGCTCAGGTGTTGCAGACAATACAAAAATAATGCAGTATTGCTTCCCTCCAATGCACTTTTACTTCTGGAGTTAGTTCACCTACATTGATTCACTGCTAGTGTTCATTCTCTGCCAGCTTCACACACCCTGTTTTGTATGAGGTCAGTGCACAATAGCAAATACTAAACCTAGGAGGAAAAATAAGTAAGGGTGTTTATGAGGCTAGAGTCGAAATTGCATCCTTGCTCTATTTAGTTCTTTAAGAACAAGAAAGCAGAATCCTTTCATGCCTTGTTTCCATCGTCTGTCATATTTGATGGCATTTTTTTCTAAAGCAAATGTTACCTTGAAATTCTAATCACGTGTTCTGCATATTGGTTGGAGAAGAGGAGAAACTGGAGGGAAGGAGAAAAAAGCATAGGTATACCTGGTCCTCCACTGTAGTAGGCAACTACAGCCTCCAACATTTTCACTTATAAACCACTTCCAATGGCTTCGGTGGAAACTCTCATAAATTCTGATACCAAAGTCTCAGAAAGTTTACACCAACAAAGGTGGCTCCTCCAGGCAACACACAGAGCCTCATATTAACTTGTGCACAATACAAAGGACCCCAGTGCTGTGAGCTAGAGCTGATACATCGATGGGGCTCTTTACATTGACTTCAGCGAGCCTTTGATCGGCCTTTAGCATGGGACTGACCTGGGAGACAGCAGCCACAGACTGATATTCACTATTCAAATGCTACAGGGGATGTAGAACACATGACAAAAGCTGTCATATTAATTCTGGTGCTACACCAATATCATCCCAATAGTAGCTCCCTAGGGAGTTTCCTGTTTACCTGCTTGCTACATTGAGTCCTCCATGAATAAATTACTCGGATCATTCTTTTGACGATAGAATTTATTTACTATCTTTATAAAGAAGTGAGTTGGATTGGAAAGTACCTCTTAAGCTGAAGCCCAGAACTGAACACCCACTTAAAACTGGATCAACAGAATGAAACACAATAGTACCACCTACTCCGTCATAGACAGCAGACTAGGGAGAGAGATTGCAAAATAAAGGCAAATCAAAAAAAGAAAGTTTTGGTATGTTTTTTAGTAGAATATTCATTTTTCAGGCTCTACATTGGTAAAGGTCACTCACTGGTGACAGTGACTCCTTATTGTCTGATCAAAGGCCATTGAAGTCAACAGAAGTCTCCAACGAGCCTCTTTCAATCCCTGGTGTCAGATGTATGCCAGCTATTTCGTTTTGTAGGCTTCCTCAGAATAAGAAACTGCTTAGACCGTGGTGAGTTTGAACAGCAGCCCACAAGATCCATCGTCGTTCCTTCATTCCAGGATCTTGGATGTAGGAGAAGGCATCCTTCAGGAGTGTGAAGCAAGAGGAGGCAAGTATCAGAAAATAAATCCGGTTGGTAGAAAGACGAAGATGCCTTGAAGGCATGTGAGCGGATAAAGAATGAGATAAATATGCATTCCAAGTGAAAATAAGTATTTCCTTTTTAACTGAAGGAAGGTAAATGTGCCACCAAAGCACAACAGAACTGCAACCATCTGATTTTACAGTGGTCTTTCATAGCACCAACATTATACTCCTGCTCCTATGTCCTCCAGTGGAAAACAGCAAAATCTGACCTGAAATTTGCCTTGAGCTGAGCATAATATAACGCTGACTCTAACTGGGAATTTTGGCCAAATCTCTGCATAGAGATGATAGACAGAACTGCAGTGTTGTTCCTTCAGCTTTGCTTGCCTCTTTCTCCTCTAAATGCCAACACTTTATAGGTTCTTTTCCTTTTTTTATTCTTCACAAAACCACTTTCAGTCCAGCATAATTTTCAAGGCAAATTGCACACTTGTCAGATCACTTGATTAAAAGCCCCGTATTCATTACTATAAAAACCAACATGCTCGCTGAATCATTAAAAAGCAGATTGGTCAGTAATAATAATCAGTTTTCTGCTAATAAATACAGCCTGGCATGCCTAATTCTGCCCCCTACTCAAATACCAACAATGAAGAATTTAACTTCTAAAAAGCCCATTACTGAATGTAATATTAGTGCATTGGTCTTAGTAAGGAGCATTACTAGTGTCTTTAAAGGGCAGTCGGTTCATGTATTAATTATGTTACTCGAAGAATGCATTGATTTCTTGAAAATCTCTTCATGCAGAAAAGCAATTTGAATATTGTATATGGTTAAACCCTCTCAATCAACTTGAATACAAAGAAAGACCGGAGACGTACTTGAATTCAAGAGCCAGCACTGGCAATGGAAGCACAGTTAAATGAGTTCAGTGCATTATTCATCACTATAAGCCCACGTGACAAATGCCCACAAGGACACACAGAAATCTTGACCAACTCCTGGCTGGCCAGGAGGGAAGAGCTACACTGGGGAAAGTGGGTCACAGAACAGGGCTGCAGAGGAATAGTATATAGAAGCAGAATGTATTCTGAGAACCTCATGGAATGGAGGAGAAAGATTTGCAGGGAGAGGCAGGATGGCACCACAGGGTGCTGTAGTCGCATATGGTTGATGCCCTCAGCAGCACAGGATTGGGCTCTGCAACTTGCTGTCTGCTTGCACCAGTATTCATAAGATTGATAAAAATTGTCCCATCATTAACCAGCACAGCACAGCTCTTTGTAGTACTGATGCTGAGTATTTTAAACAGACCTTCATAAATAAGTTGTGTCAGTGAGTTAATTTCCACTTACATCAATAATTGAGTAATGAATGTTAGAATATTTGCATTGTGTAACAAATCTCATATTAAAATTCCACACATACTTAGACTGTTGTCAGCTTTTGGTTGCATCTTAAATAAGACATAGATCTGATTTTTTGATTGAATAGGATCTATTGGACATTAATTCTTCTTTCTACAGCTTACAACCTCTGTGTTTTCCTAGAAGACAATTTTATCCTTCAGGCACAATCCTCATGCCTTTACTCAAGGAAAGCTCTGAATCCCATAGAGATGTCTCCAAGGAAAGAGCTGTATCAGCCTCTCCTGCCTTTCTCATAAACTTCTATTTATACGACAACACACACAGAGAAATTCATCTATAATGATTTCTGACAGCACTCAACAAGGGTCAAGAGAATTTCATATTCTGGATATAAAGAACTTCACACTGCTGGAGGTTCAACTAAAAGTACCTGGAGTTCAGGAGTGCTCCCAACAATTATCCTGTAGAAAAAGTGTGCTCTGTGAAAATCCTTTCAAGAGGAAAAAGGTCAGGAAATCTTTCCTTTTACAAGGATTATCTTGGTAGTATATAAAGGAGTTCTTGACAATGTGGACTAATATCTATTGAACAAAGCAACAGGAGCACGATTATTGACATCCTACCAACTTCTTATAATTGCTCATTATTGCCATAATGCAGATGAATTCTTCAAAAGAAAAGTTCTCATTTTGACTTGAAAGATTTAAAGTGGTTTGCTCCCTCCACACAATCATGAGTCCTTAACTCACAGGCTAAAGAAATCTAAAGGGAGAAGAAAGCAAGTAGAGTATATGGGCGCATAGGGAAGAGTACGTTAATGCATGAATTCAGTGTGATAGCTCTCAGAGATGCAGTCTGAACTAACAATATGGAATTGCATATGGGCTTGTAAACTATGTAAAAACACAGAAAAAACCCCCACAACACAAACCCAACCTCTTACTACTGAAACACATTGCTGAAAGCAAATCCTTTGATGAGAAATTTAACATTTGAAACTGTGATTTGTTTATCCCAGCCTAATTCACTAGACCTGAGCAAGTGCCAGAGTTAAGAATATAAATTTCAAGAGTGTTCTTGGTTGGTGATAGGTGCTGCCTAATGGCAGGAAGTCATTTCCCTGCTCTGTAGAAGCTCCTGGTTTCTGTGTGATTTAAAATGCCACCAGAAATAAAGGAATTATCAAGGCTTGGCCTTGATGTATGAGCCTATTTAAATCCCTGGGGTGAGACACTAAGGAGTACTCTTCCAAAACAGCCTGAACGGGATCATTAAGCAGTGCAATAATAGCTTGGAATTGGTTCCTGCAGTATAAGGATGGAGCTGTAGTGGGTGTGCTGGAAAGAGCTGCTCAATTACAGGCAGCTGAATAGAAAGGCTAAATAGGACACGGGATACAGCAAACATTTCAAGCTGCTGAAAGGCTGCAGGTGGAACTGAGTATGCACCAAACACTCCTCCTTACAGATTCAGGTCAGCGTGAAAGTTAGAATACTTGAAGGCATTTGGCTTCTCAAAGGCATCCTTTGGGGAGAAATAGTCGTTCTGTGGCTGATAGTCCAACCTCTCATGTCCAAAGCCAGGGATCATGGTCCAGGACTGTCCTTGGACCTCTGAAAATGGAATCACCTACACCTTTGGAAGCTCAGGAAATATGGTGAGTTGTTTAGTTTGGTTGTTATTTCATCATATGCACTTGTGCTGACATGGCTGCCCAGGTAAGAAGATAGGAGCAAGTAGATAAGGTTTTGCAGAGCCTAGATTTGAAGTTAAGAAAATATACCTAATATTATTATTCTATACCTAATATTATACGAGAAAAATCCAAAAGAAGGGGTAGGAGAACCACAGCTGTGCACCTGAATGCAATATTTGTTAGTCAAATTGCTGCTCTCTCTGTCTGGTCTCAGATGTGTCCTCTGATTCGTTCTGCTGTCTCACTGGGTTGCTGAAGCCTTGTAATAAGACTGAGAAATAACCAGTAGTAGACACTGTGCCTCTGTTTTGCATTCTTGGCTTGTTTGAGCTCATGGGCAATTGTCCAAGGCCTTATGAAAAACTCCCCATCCAGCCCCACTAAAGAAAACAGAAAAGTCAGGATAGTTTTCAACCATCTCCTCCATTTTGCCTCCTAATGCATGAGACCCACAGAAAACTTTTTAAGAGATACCTCTTCTGATGGGTCTTTCTCTTCCTGAGCAATTACTATGCAATAAACTATTTTATTGGTTTTGCTTACATACTGTATTTCTGAAAACAAAACAATAAATGCTGTAAACCCAATAAAAGGTACCAGGCTAGTGTTTTATTACAAACAAGCCAATACCATACACTGCAGCATATTTTTCAGCTCAATGCACCAGGATTCTTATTGTCCAGGTGAACGTTCCTGGCTGTAAATCGCAGCACTATAGCTCTTTTCCAGCGCACTCTAAAACTTCTTTAGGTTGATGTGCCTTAAAACATTCCTAGTCCTTGGATAAATTTATGGGGAAGATAAAGCTTGGTGGGTTTCTGCCAAGGTGGTTTTAACTTTGCTAGCCACCCTGCAAGCACTCTGAGTGCAGACTGCAAGGTTCAGCTCTGTTCTTCACCAGGTAGACCTTGAAGGCACAGCCTGCGGAGATTGAGGGGCAGCAACTGATCCAGAGATGGGCTATTTACTAACTTTGAGTGATGGCACCAAAAGTAGGAATGCTGCATATCTTTCTGGCAATTATCATAGTTAGCATAGCTATGAATAAGACAAATACTGAATAAAAAAGCCTTGCGTGAGGCTTTTCAGTACGGTTCCTCTGACTTCACCTATTACTTTTCTTCAGCGATCACTCACTGCCCAAGAAACAAACCTGTTTGGCAAGGACCTCTCGGAGCAGCTACCCTGCCTATCTAGATGGAGCACTTCTAAGGTGGAACTATATCATACCGTAGGGCCACAGCCCTCTACACCAGCCGATTTGTCAAAACCAGCTTCACAAGGAAGGACCATCACCCAAAAGCTGGTGGTCCAGAGCCTGAGACTCAGCTGTGTTCCATTCTGCTGGTGGGAGAGCCACAATACAAACCAAAGAATGAGCATACAACCGAAATGCTCATTTCTTAAGATGCCTTTTTTTTTTTTTTGCTAACTCAATGTCTGCATCTGTGAAAGGGGTAGAATAATAACACACACCCATACTAAAAAATAGCACAGCCATTAATTACAGCAATTTGCTTTTCTGACTGCTGAATAAAGTGGTTGATTTTTGATGATTTTACACAGTATTAATGCAGATGTTATTTTTTGCTGAAGCAATCTCCAGCTCTCTGCAGTACACATGAAGTGGCAGTAGATTACTGGAATACATTTCCTTAGCGTCTGTCGGAATAATTTCATGCTCAGGAGAAAGCAGTTTTCCTAATACACCTTCAATCTTGTCAGCAGCACTTGGAGCCAGCAAGACTTACCCGTCAGTCTCTGACAAGCACAGCAGGGCAAGAAGTTTAAAACAATCCTTTCCAGAACTCTGTGTTATGCTTTATCATGTTATGATAAAGACCAGCTTCTTTTCCTTGGCTGTTTGCTACAATAGGTGATCATCCCCAAATAATGAATTCTACATATTTTTCCTGGCAACTGTCACTCAAAATAACCAGTGACTAAAACCATCATTGAGCACAGAAGCCAAAAGTACTTGAAGGCTGGTGAAGACCTTTGAGATCAGATACTAATATGATTGAAGTCAACATCGTAATCTACGCAGGAAGCATATTTCTTCCTCTTGCACCCTGCACCCTGTGTAGAACTGCTGCTTTGCTTAGTACATGACCAACCCAACCTGTGAAGTCCTTGGTGTTACCTTCCCGCTCCCACAGCATGTTATAAATGCACAGATGGATTGTAGAAAATAGGGCACACATTTACAGGAAGAAAGTTCCATTAAGAGAAAATACTTTTGGTATTAAATTTAGCCAATAATTTACATGATCTTCTCTGATTCTCACCTTTAAT
>NW_009928703.1:27672-33413 GCF_000696875.1 Nestor notabilis
ATCAAATAGAACTTGATCCTATTATACGGAAATCCATCATAGGCTTGCAAGTGATCTCAGTGAAGTGCAATTAGGAAGACATAAATATGATAATGAAGCTGTTACATCACATCTTCATAGTCTGATCCTGTATGAGCATACTTTACTCATCTATTTATAAGCTTTGATGCATATATCATTGGAGGCAGATGCATTTATTCCTTGCCTTGGCCATTATAGCAGGAATAGCTGTTCCCATCAGCCACACCATAGGTAACCTCTGGCCAGCATGTCCTGAAAGCCAGCAAGGTTTCTAAGGGAAACCTATTTCAGAGCTAAAGATCCTTCCTGGTCTTTACCATTGCCTTAATCTGGGAAGCCAGTCTGACTCCCCTGTATCAAAACCTGCTCTTTCAGTGTGAGACAATGCTGTGGACTCCTGGACAGGGCAACCCCAGGCCAGCTGAGGACTCTACAGCTTGACAGTAGCTGTGATCAAGTGGCCAGCAGAGAACTAGCTCAAGCCTTGGGACACGCATGACATTTGCTGTCACTGAAAAAGCCCTGCTTGACTGATGCCTGAGACACTGATGGAAATGCAGCACCACAGTGGGAAGATCTTCCCTGCATGGCTCTTTACGGAACTTCAAATAAAGTGCACACAGTTCTGCAGAGGAGAGAAATCCTCAAGGGCAAAAGTGTCACTGAAGTCAACTTAAATCACATGAGTGATAACTCCACTGGGAGAACAGCAGCCATCAGTCATCAGTGCTCTTGCTTAATATCCCCTGTTTTGGAATATTCCTGCTGCCAGTCATTTTGCTCATCTGCTGGGCAGCCAGGAGGGTGAACAGAATCACTCTTAGCAAACTAAAGCTACGGACCATTGGAAACAGTCTCTAACAAGAACACCCAACAAGCACCTGAGACCGATAATTCATCATCTTCCTTGCTTTTTTATAGGTATCTGGCTAAAGGTGCCACGTTAACAGCCCTGGCAACTAAAATCCTCCATCTCAGAGGCATGGCATGCAGGAGGCAGACCTGCACAGCAGCCTTTCAGATCACCACTCTCATTGCACTGATGAGAGAGGTGCCAGCATCCTTGGATGATGGACGTTTTCTCCCCATCAGTTACAGCTACTGGAAAAGCTTTTTCTGGGTGCAACAAATAGTGCTAATTTTTTTTTACATCCTTTTATGAAAAGTACACTCTAAAGGGAGATAGCACCACAAATGCCTTTTCCAACATGGGAAACTGAGGCTAAGAGCAATAAAATTACTTGCTCAAGGTTAAAAAAGGAGTTGCAAAGCCAGAAATAAACCCCAAATCTCCTGAGCTCAAACCTCTGTTGACAAGGCTGCCTGTTTAGATTAGTGCTTGACAGAAGACTGGAAGGTTTTCCCCTGTCATCTCCACTGCAGCCTTTTCTCCCTTCAATCTCCTAAGACGTTGCCCCTAAAATCATCTTGGCTCATTGCTCTTTGCACAGCAAGCTCCTCTTGGAGTTCTTCCAGGGTTATCTGCTTCAAATCTATATTAAATACCATATTCTTGTCTTTAAATAGGAAACTGTTCATAATAGTCTTCAGCATAGCCAACTTATAGGGCATCCTGCAGTGACTCCAGTGCCAAACTGATCCACAGCCATCGGCTGTTCTCTCCCATATCTCTTCCACTTAACCTCTCACACGTGGGGAGAAATCCCAACAAAATCCCTGCAACATCTGCTTCATCTTCCTTAAAATTTGCTCTAATCCCTCTGCTACAATGGTCAGAAAGTCTAGTCCTGATCTTAGGTTCACAAGTGACAAACTCTGCTTTAGACCTGCCTAAGAACCACCACCAAAAAGACCAAACCCACTCTCTACTTTTCTCTACATTCATTCCCACCTAAAATGAAACAAAATAAAACCAGAGCAGACCCATGTTACTCAACACTCACCAAACCAAGCAGTTGTTCAACAGATCTTTGAGCAAAACAGCTGTGAGGTTTAGGACACAAACCTGACATTTAATCTTTGTATGTACTTGAGCACACAACATAACCATGGCCCAAAGAACACTGCCTCTGTTCATTTAGGAGCATTCCTCCAAGAGCCTCAGAGTTCTGCATCTTGGAAGCTCAAGGGCTTCAGACTGCCAGGTCGTAACACCCTGATAAGTATCTGTTACAAAAGGAGGAAAAAAACCCGACACACTCCTGAATTAATATTGATTTCATGTCAATTGCTTTATATTCCCACTTACAGAGACTGCAGGTCATTGATGGAGAAGATCCTCAGAAAGCAAAATTAAAACGAACTGTCATCCAGCAGCAGTGAAAATGCAACTTTTCCTAACAAGCAATAATGATTTAGAAGACTGCAGCATCTCCAGTTACTCCATAGCATGGTAGAAATATAACTCTGCTTCCCTTTCTTTCAGCAGCTCATAAATCTAGCAGGCGCTACGCTTAACTTGAAGATCAAACAATCAGCAGATACCGATAAACACTGAAGAGACCTAAAAAATCATGATAAAACACCAACCTGGGCTAAGAGTGGCTTTTATTCCTAGCAAGATCTGATGTTTGAAGTATAATGATGGATCTCCAGATTAGGTGGCTCCCATAATCTTTTTAGCCCTATTTTTCTTGTAACCTGTTATTAGCTGACCATTGCTCTCAGATTATAGCTTCTTCCCTTACGTACACCTGCACCAACCACATCAAAGTCAGGTGTAATCCAGCAGAGCATCAAACCCAACACAGCAAAAGTGCATTCAGCAATGCCTTTGTATATCCAAAGTAGATAGATCCATCTGGTAGAGGTGCTCCACAATCTACAGAGCAAACTAATTTCACAACAGACATAGTACTCGTAGGTCCTTTCCTATTGTAGATGCAATTTTCATTATGTTTGTGTTCTTCATCCTCTCTTTGGGTCCTCTGTTCTTCTTGTCCTGCATTTCTCATTTTTCCTACTCTTCTCTTTCAGCTTTATCCCTGATTACACAGCGGAGAGTGAGACTGCTTGTCTTGCTGCAGCTCAGATGTGATCTCTCTGCTGTAGCTGTAAATCAGATCAAAGTACTGTTTCACAGATCACTTTACCTTCCTTATTTCCAAATCCCCAAACAGATTTAGCTGCATTTAACTTTCTGCTTCTTTTCTTGAGACCTGAATTCATTCTTCACTCCCTCACCATTGTCGCAAGCTAACAGGAGAATAATGAAAAGGCGCTCTCAGCATTTGAGTTATACCTCAGAGTTTCCTGATGAGCAACCTCAAGCAAGCTGATGCCTATTCAAAATCAAAATGGGGACTCAGCTGTCAAAGCCCCTTTGACTAGTTGAGCTCAGTTGCTGCTTTCTGAGATATGACAGTACTTTATGGGGAACACATAGCAGAACATGAGCAAATGTCCAGCTAAATGAGGCACGGCCTCTGAAGGTGGTTCACACGCCTGACTTGGGTAATAAGATTGATGTTAAAATTCAGGGTACTAGCATTTGAAGAACCATCCAGTGTGTACAGAGGCCTAAGGTCTCTCAGTCACCCTTTCGGGTGGTAAATCCCTTGACTTTTCCAAATCTGGACTTACAACTCAAACCCAAATTTCAGTGCAGCTGAAAGCCCAGACCACTGCATAAGGCATGTCTATGTAACGTTAACAGAGCGGGATGGAAGAGAAGAGCTGGCCATCCTGTTTGCAACCTTCTCCTTTGCCCTCATTAATGTTTTATTAATATTTCATATGAGATGAAAGCAGATTTTCCTTTGTGTCTGGCATTAAATGCTGATCAATATGAATGTTTGATTCATATCTCTGAGAAAGGGACAGCAAGAGAACAGGAGGGAGATTGGAGATGTGATTTACATGAACTTCAATAAGGCTGCTAAAACAGCAAGGCTAGTGAAATAATCAATTGGACAAGGAACTTAGCTAATAAACGAGACCTGGGCTGTGACAGCAGCTGGTTAACATTCACTTTGGGCTGTGGAAGGAGGAACTGTGAGTTTGTGGGATTTTTTCCACCGTCTTCCCTGTGAGGGTGCTGAGGCGCTGGCACAGGGTGCCCAGAGAAGCTGTGGCTGCCCCATCCCTGGCAGTGTTCAAGGCCAGGTTGGACACAGGGGCTTGGAGCAACCTGCTCTAGTGGAAGGTGTCCCTGCCCGTGGCAGGGGTTGGAGCTGGAGGAGCTTTAAGGTCCCTTCCAACACAAACCAGTCTGTAATCCTATGATCTGAAAACTCACTGGGCAGTGAGGCAGGGATGAGGAAAGGGAACGCAAGGAAACAGCTTGTCCGTATGGGCTCTAGAGAGGTGCAGGCTGCGACTAGAGATCTAGAAAGAGACTTTTGTGCTTTGAGGCCAGACAGGGCTTAGGCATCAAGAGAAGCCCCAGTTAGAGTGAATGAACTTTCAAAGGGAGCAACAGAGAGCTGGAGGAAGTAAAAGTGAAGCTGCTGGGTAGGGGGGACACAGATGACCTGCCTTGAGCCACAGGCACATGTAGTTATGCCAGTGGCATAGCCATAGTAAGGTAGTGGGGCACTGGGATCAAAGTCTGCTGCTGCCTTGTACAAGTGAACCTCCAGCAAGGCTTGCTGGGTGAGATGGTGCACAGCCAGACCAAGAGCTGGGACTGAGTCAGCTGGGATAGTTTGGAAAAGCAAAGGAAATTTGTGACATGATGAGCTATCACCTCATTACCAAGGGAGGAGGGACATTGCCCAGCACCAGATAAACCTCAGTGCCACAAATAAATGAAAGATAGGTCACAGAGGCACCACATTTTTAATTGCTTGGTAATAGAGCCTGCATTTCAACACAGCAGAACCACCAAGGAGCAAGAGCTTTCTGCCAGCTTCTGTAATGAAAACAGGACCTGGCTGAGGAGAGGAGACATCCAGAGAATTTATGCTCCAAAGCTATTCTCAATTTGCTCCTTCATTTTCCAACAGCAGTAACCAAAGGAAAAGCTGTTCATACAACTGATATTTCTGGTAAATACCTATAGATGTCTCTCAGTGTTGCCAAAACCAGGGGTTACACAATCCCTCATGCTTGAACATCTCAGCGTGTTCTGTGTAGCAAAGGGAAATGGAAAAACAAGACTGGGAGGTAAGAAATACTCCACGATGCATTAATGGTCAGATGCTATACACCTGCTTGGTTGCCTACAGCCTTTTGCAGACTTGACCTGGGCAATTATCTGGTTCAGACTGATGCTTTTATGCCTCTTCTGCTCTGGAATATCCATTCTCAGTCCCCAAGGGGCCAGCTCCCAGATGCCCATTGAAGACAACAGGCACAGTAATATTAAAAGCTCTCTAAGCTGGTGGCTCTACCCAACTGACAACAGACTGAAAGTATCTGACAAATGATTAGATCTAAGCTATCCTGCACAGTGCAAATACGTCTATGCAGAAATGGAAAATTACCATCAAACCTTTAGGACTGCAGGAAACTTCAGAGCTAGTTTGTGCATTCAACTAAAACTTGAGTCTCCCAGTTAGCGGTGTCACGCTCCTCCATTAGTTATCCTTCTAATTAGAACAGCACGGACATGGGCACACCACAGATAACAGCTCAGGTAACAGAATGATACAGGTTAGAGAGCTGGTGTCTAGTTGATCCAGGACAGCTTTGATTTGGATTATTCCCTTACCAGGCAAATCTTTCCTGTACTGAAAGCAGATTTACCTATTCTGTGTCAGGTTATTTTCTGAGCACTTCACAGTCAGAGCCAGGGTGGGTATGGTTATTTCTGCCAC
>NW_009928704.1:0-25280 GCF_000696875.1 Nestor notabilis
GGGTGGTGATGGGATTGTGGTGGTGGGATGGTGCCTTCTCCTGGGCATAGCGCTGGGCAGCAGGAGGGCAGCGGCAGCACCGGGGAGGCACGCTTGCCGCCAGCTTCGCCCCGCTCAACCCCAAATCCATCCCCAGCGCCGGCACTGCGGTCCTGATGGGAATGCTGCTTGCTAATGTAATCACGTATTTCACCCTTTCTGCTTACTTGCTCTCAGAACCGATGTAAATCCTCTAGGGGCCTTCCTCTGCCGAAAGTTAGATGCAATGTGATGCCTGCCTCTGAGGATCTGACTGTTGGGGGGAAAACTGGGAAAAAAGACCCCAATGCTGTGCAGTAGGCAAGGTGTGCAAATAAATGCTATCAGCTGGAAAGTTTATCCTCAAAAGAGCATAAAGAGTCCTGTCAAACACTCCCGAGGGATCAAATGCCACCTCAGTTTTCCTTCTGTGCTCTGAAAGCAGCTGATTCTTTACTCATTTAACTGGCCCTCTGACAATGTCAAACTCGTCCAATTTATTTAATCACTTACTGGCACACCAGCTCATCTCTGCTTGAAACCTTGGTCATCCTTCCTCCCTTCCTCAGCTTTGTCTTACTGACAAGCCCCAAACCTTTCATCAGCCCAAACAGGGCAGTAACAAATAAAATGAAAGTGGCAGAACAAAAGACCTTCCTTAAAATAAGGGGTTGGAAGCAGGAATCGTTACAGAGGGACTAGTGGAACAGGTGAAAATATTTTGGGGAAGGAAGGGATGCTACATTCTGTGGCTGAGCTACATCCTCCTGTCTGAATTTATGTCAGAAGGAAAAAACCCATGAAATTTGCCTTCTTTCTCACCCTTCTACTACAGTGTGTAAATATGATCTGCTCTAATTTTGCACTGAAAATATGAGATTTTGGAGCACCTGTCAGTCCTGGGACTTCACTAAATCTCTACTCTAGTAATATGTGCAAGCAGAATTCTTGGGCGTAGGTACATGTGGAAGGAAAAAGCTCAGCAGAGTTCTGAAATGCTGTGTAGCCTTGGCTGTGCAAATTGTGGTGGCTCTCCTGCATTGGCTCTCCTGCATTTTTAACCTGGTGGACTAAAGGTATATTGATGAGGAATTCCTTCCTGCCACCCATGCTTAGGCTTGTAGTTGATAGCTGATTGTATTACTAAAATCTGCAAGGTAAGCTTATATGAACAGCTGGCACATCTGAGCTATATATCTTGCAGTGTTTCACACCTCAGGCTTACACTATTAATTGTACAGTAAATACAGACCAAACAGTATAGCATAATTCTGACCAGTTTACCTGGGAAAAAATACCTTTCAGTTCAGGCAGTCAATCTGTTGCTTTTGCAAAAAGAGCTTGCACTGAGAAATTACTTGGGATATTTTCTGGGATGGAAGCAAACACAAAGGGTTCAGTCACCTGTTGGTAGGCAACCTTCCTTCCTCAGTTAGGAAATCACACCTAAGGATGTCACTCACAGATAATTAATGGAGACAGAGGCAGGGATAAAAACCTACGATGAAGTGGATCTGATTAAAAAAAAAAAAAAAGCCATGTGAAACCAAAGCCATAAATAGTTAGACTGTCTCTTTAGGCAGACCTCAGTTTGTGATGGATTAAGCTCTGTGCAACACCTCATTGCAAGAGAGTGACATTTCTTCTCTACTCTTTCTTTCGTGAGAGAATGCATGAATGGGGAAGCAGAGTTAGTAACTTGGGTTTGGCTTTCCCCTCAGTGGCAAACAGTGGTGTTTTCTTGGCAAGCCCACTAGGCACTGGCAAATTCTCGGTCCTCTCTCAGGTCAAGCCAAAGAGTCCCCAGGTGCATGGTGCTCACTTAGCATGCCACCCATGGGCTGGGCAGTCTGTGTGGGCACATGCACATTTTACATAGGACTGAAGTCCAAGCCAGCAATTAACTGTAAGACATCCATGTATCTATTCATGCCTGCTGAAGTCTCAGGGCAGCACAGAAGTTGGTTCAACCTGTGTAGAGAAGGCAACAAAATGTGATTGTGATGCTAGCGGTGAAATTATTACTGACATCAGCAGTGGAATGATTTGCTCTTTATGACTGCAGTCAGAAATGAAACCTTGATTGGCAGCCTCCAAGGAGCTGTGTTTTCTTAAACATTACACAGATAAGAAATACTATGTATAACTGAGTTTTAATTGTTTCTTGAGTTAATTTCAGCATGAATAGGTTACACAATGATTTGAGAGAGATGCTATGATTTCACTTCTTTTAAGGTGGTATTTTTGCTTGCCTTGTGGCATGAACTTTTCTAAAAAAAAAGTTTCTTAAAGAAAGATCTCAATAATTAGCTCTCTGGTATTAAGGAGGGGCATAAACCTATAAGATATTAGTAACTATTTAAAGAAAATACTTTCCATTAAGGAAAAGCTGGAAAATTATTATGCTAATAACTGGATGGTGCCGTTCCATGTAAAATTCCCATAGGTATTAATGGAAGTTTTGTGCTAAATCAGCAGTAGTTTAGGTAGTGGATTGTAAGAAAGGATATGCTGCCCAACAGGATCTTAATCCTTCTGGATTTACTCAGGCAAACTTTGTCTTTGAAATGCTTTTGAAATCTGTCCCAGTTTCAAGCAGGAGTCATGCCTGAATAGTATTACAGGATCAGGCTTCAAATGTAAAGGCAACAAAATTTAAATATATTAAGATAGATCTCTTAATCCTGCACTGTTAGAACGTGGGTTAGAGGAGGAAAGAGCTGGAGCTTTAGCTTATTACTTCTTGTCTTAGTCAACGCGGACTGATTTCTCCACATGTTCTTGTACTCTTTTCTTGTCAGGGACAGCTCGTGTTGCATAGACCGGGCTGCTGCAAGGATGGGGCCCCTGGAAGCAATAGGTGAAGAAAACCAGACAGATGAAATGAAAATGGAGCTCTTCACCAAGCTGTACTTGCCAAGATACACCACACCGCTCAATGAATTGGCTCTGGACCCTAAACCAGAGCTGAAGGACAGCACAACACTAGTTGAAGTGCAGATAATCCTCATCTTTGCTTACTGCTCCATCATCCTGCTGGGGGTGATTGGAAACTCCCTTGTGATCCATGTGATCATCAAGTTCAAAAGCATGCGCACAGTGACTAACTTCTTCATTGCCAATCTGGCTGTGGCTGATCTGCTGGTGAACACATTGTGCCTGCCCTTTACTTTGGTTTACACGCTGTTGGGTGAATGGAAACTGGGTCCAGTCTTGTGCCACCTGGTACCTTACGCCCAGGCTCTTGCTGTGCATGTGTCTACTGTTACTTTGACTGTGATCGCTTTGGATCGGCACCGCTGCATCGTCTACCACTTGGAAAGCAAAATCTCTAAGCGGATCAGCTTCCTGATTATAGGAGTTGCCTGGGCAGTCAGTGCCCTGTTGGCAAGTCCCCTGGCCATCTTCCGTGAATACTCCTTGATTGAGATCATTCCTGACTTCAAGATTGTGGTCTGCTCTGAGAAGTGGCCAGGAGAGGGACAGCTCAACTACGGCACCATCTACAGCGTCTCCATGCTCCTGATCCAGTACGTGCTGCCGCTAGCAGTCATATCCTATGCCTACACCCGTATTTGGACCAAGCTGAGGAACCATGTGAGTCCTGGGGCGGCGAATGACCACTACCACCACCGGCGGCAGAAAACCACCAAAATGCTGGTCTGCGTGGTTGTGGTGTTTGCTGTCTGCTGGCTGCCATTTCACACCTTCCAGCTAGTCAGTGACATTGACAGTCAGGTGTTAGACCTGAAAGAGTACAAACTGATCTACACAGTGTTTCACGTGATTGCCATGTGCTCGACATTTGCTAATCCCCTTCTCTATGGCTGGATGAATAACAACTACAGGACGGCCTTCCTCACGGCCTTCCAGTGTGAACAGCGGCTGGACTCCATCCACCCAGAAGTATCGGCAGCTTTCAAAGCCAGGAAGAAAGTAGAAGCAAAGAGGATTCAATTCCCTGGAGACTCTTTCACACAACCTACCAATGTCTAAGGTATCTGACTTTAAAGAAGAAATGAATATATTGTGGACAAAGGGATGAATGTCTTTTGACACATGCATTTTTAATGCATACTTTTATTCAGAAATGGTGAAAGAAAAGTAGCAGGAAAGTCAAGGCAGGTGATATGATTTGAGGGGAGTTGATCAGCATGAGGAGTATGGAACTGTAAAACTGCAAGAAAATAAAAGGGAGAGACTTTGTTTATGGTTGTCTCTAACAGTGTTAGACATACTCCCATCCCCCCCAGTCCTTCTGGCAAGTCTAAATGACAAAGGTAGGGTTTGCTGGTTTGGCTGTATGAAGGCAAATGGCTGATTTGTGACACAGGAATACTGATGGTGGGAGCAGGTAATTTTTATATTGAATATGGAGATTGGGGAGCGCAGAAGCCTGCCAGGAGAATGAAGCCTGTCTGGGGGGAATAGGCTGTGCTGGCTAAAGCTCAAACTTTTCAGACCCCTTCTCTCCCACAGGTATCTTTTGCAAAGGTGGGGAATTATGAAGAGAAATGTCACTGGTTTTTGACTTTGACTTACTGAAGTACTTCGGAGCATTTGAAATAGATTAGGGGGGGAAAAAAAAGAGGAAAAAACCCCCACAAAAACAAACACCCAAATGATAGATTCAATGTGAAGAAAGGTCAAGTTCCTACCTAAAACGAAATGTAGATTTTGGCCAATCAAATGGTGGTAAAAAGTCATTCCTTAAGAATTGGCTGTGGCTATGTTGCTGAGAAAATCATGAGCCTGTGACCTGATCAGTGATTCCCTGCAGATCCCTACCTTTCATTCTGTGCTAGGCACAGCTCAAATGCAATGCTTTAAAGTGGTGTTTGATGGCAGGGGATGCAGGCTCAGGTCTTCTGTGAGCACTTCATAAACTGCCAATATTTTCATTCTCAAGACCTGCTTGAATGTCTAAGGTGTTATTAACTCCACAGGCTTTGAATTGTTGCCGCTTTCTCCCTCGATAATAAAACAGCAGATAATTTTGATCCTCTAGAAAGGCTGCTTGATGGTAAAGTGCTTTTCGTTATTGTGATTTTATGTCATACACTTGTCTAGGGGCTTTTTCCATCTTTAGCCTTTGTATAAGTAAGAACATCTGAATGACTGTAATCTAATAAAAGTATGCTAGGTTTAGGTGATAACTTATCGGTTATTCTGCATGCTGTAGTTAATAGTTAAATTCCTTTTTTGCTCAGGTATAAAATTTTAATCTGTTTACTGTGTTGTACACAGCAATGTTCAACTCTTTTGTGTCTTTGTTTAGACTCCTTGAACTCATTAAAGAGATGAAAAATATTTCAACCCATGTTTATTCCAAGCTGCCCTGTGGCTTATCTATAATAAAAATAAGCGTGATACTTTCACTTGGTGTTTCTTTCCAGTTACATTTCAGCTGCCTCATTTTTTTTTCCTCAGTTTTTTGTTGTTCCTAAATCCATTGTGTTCTCTCTTACAAATTAAAACCCAAAAAAACTCCATTACTGAAGTGTTAGCAATGAAATGGGTGGTATCAGGTCTTTATCAAGTGGGAAAATTTATCTTTGTATATGCAATATTTGGCACCATCCACTAAATATCCATGAAATCATTTGGACTTCGGTTTTCATGAACAGAAAGGGAGGTCTAGAGAATTAGTTACTGTTTACTCAAGCAGGAGAAAGTATCCATCATTCTTAAAGTTTTACAAAAATAGATTCATTCTCAACCATGTTGAGAACATGATATTGTCCACAAGTTACTTTTATCTGAGTATTAATAATATCCAAAATGTAAGCTCAAAATTGTTATGGGTGAGGAAGGATTATAGAAGTGTGCAATTATTATGGACATCAATCATATGTATCAGTTCCAGTTCACTCTGAACCCTTTATCTAAAGTATTGTTGCCACAAATAGCTTCCTTTATTTAAAAAGCAAATGGTTTGAAAGTTCTGTTTCAACCCTTTTAAGCCTGTTAAAGTGTGGTATACAGACAGTTTTGAAGTAACCATGACAGTGTATGCTGAAGCTACAATTTCTGTGCTAATACTCCATAATTTTAAGTCTGCTTTACATCATCCTGCATAAAAGTGATTAATTACAAATTATCTTTCAGTCTATTTTATGGTATCTTTATTTTACTGCTTCCTGAGCTTTCTCTGCAGCCATCATGTTGAGCCAAAGTTGGTGCGCTAATTTGTTGCATTGCTCTCCTGTCTGCCATGTGGAGGTGGTGCCTGGGTCAGTGCCTGCTCCAGGGTCATGGACCTCTGCACAGTGTCCCACTGAAGAATGTGGATTTTCCCATGGCCCTTTGAAGATGGAATGTGGAAGAGCCAGCATGCACAACCCGTCACACATCTTAGTCGCTCCTTGGGACTTGGCTCTTGCCCAAACACAGCTATGCAATTTTGTACTCCTTCACATTGTAGGAAAATTAGGCATTTCCTTGCCAAAAGGAGTAAGGTAGCAACGTCTATCAGAGTTGACCCAAGTCCCATGTGTCAGAAGGATGTGGAAACTCAGGGTTTATCCCCATTTCCCCCTAAGGGAAAGTGAACCTATAAGCAGGCTCTAACCACTGGACTGAGGAATCTGCAGGGGAGCCTCTGCTTTGCCTGAAATAGGAACTGGAAGCCAGGTCTCTCCATTGACCTGTTAGTGCTTTAATTAGTCTTTTTAAAAGCATTATATTCTTTTCCTGTTGAATAGGTACAAGTTTTTTACAAAGCCAAAGAACACCAGCAGCAACACTCATTGAAGATTTTGCAAGTAGGCAGCAGGGCACCCAAAACGAAATGTCATTGCGGATTCAGGGCAAGAATTTGAATCAAAATGCCTTGGTTCTCAGGAGAGTGACCTAGCCAGCACACTTCAGCCTCTCCTGAGGTAGCAACATATGTCTTCTTAGAGCTGTTCTATTGTATATAAAATAATTAAACATTGAATATAATGATTTTATGAGCAGATAATTACAACCTTTGCATGGTACTCGGGTTCTGGGCCAAGGATGTCAAAACAGATATAAATAGAAAGATATAAATAGAATTTAAATTAGAGCCCCCCCCTCGGCCCCCCCCGAGTACTTCTGCTGTGAAGATACTGCAGTACAGGCAGGAGGAGAGCAAGAAGAGTAGCACCATGCTAATCTCTGGGTGGGTCTTACACTGGGCTCTCATTTGGTGTTGGTTTATAAAAGGGAGAGCTATCTGTCACACAGATCTCCATCGTAGAGCTGCAGACTATCACTGAGCATAAAATGTATCATTGTGAAATTGAGAAAAAAACGGATTTCAGGGCATAAGCAATTAAAATCGAGGGACTAAGCAAGCATAACAAATGGGTTTCGTATGCATTCCTATTTATATATACATTTTATGGCAGAACTGTGCAAAGGCTGTTTGGTAGGGTTAAGTTTGTTGGAAATAATTGCCTGTTGGTATGACCATGTCTTGTATAAAATGTGTAATGGACACACATATAATGCTAAAATGTTAATGGTATCTAACACTTAGAGTAATAACTGAATGGAAGATCTTATCTCATTTCATCTGTCAGACCACAAAAGAACCACTGAATTCATGGATTAGTATAATCCATTTCCTTGCTTCATAGTTTCTAAACTCCCTCAGGAATTTTTCTTATATTAATCCAGATAATGACCTTAGGGAACGAATTTTGTCTTTGGATGCCTTATTTAGCTGGTACCATCATTATAAATGCTGCTCCACAATAACAGGTTCTTTGCTCTAAGAAGCCAGGAGATGTATGTAAATCTACTCAGGTTAGTGTTGCTGAGGAGCTATATTTTAAATACTGCAGTATAAATGCTTATTTGTGCAATCAATAGTGATTTTCACATCTCATCTTAATTTTTTAAAAAATATCAAATCAGATGTTATTTTAAAAGAAAATTAATACAACGGTAGTGAGGAAATCTGAAGCTGCTAAAACTGGAGAAGTAAGAAAGTCAGAGAATGAGTGGCTACTTCAAGAAGCAAGAAATAGAGAACAGGGCTAGTGAGGATGTAATTGATTTATAGACTTTTCTTCTTCCCTTAGTCTGAGTGGTGAGAGAAACGTGTTAAAATGAAGCCAGGGCAAATGAAGACACAGATCAATTGTATGAACAAAGGACAGTGTTGCCCGGGGAAACTGAGGAACTTCGAGGATAAATTCCCATGATCATTTCAGCCTTAAAATTCACATCATGTTCTGAAGCAAGTAAACCTGTGTCTGTACATTATTCCACCTAGAAGCAATATAGGTAAACAGCTCTGTACTGATAATGTACCAGAAGCCATGGATGTGTTATTAATTCTAGCCAGTACATAGAATGAATAATGCATACATACTCCTCATAAGCTCATTTCAGATGGCATATATGAAAAAATTGATGCTTGCATTAAAATATTTCCCCTCAGACTTTACTGAGCTCCTCTGGAAGGAAGAGTGCTTCAAGCTATAAAACTTAAAAACTGTGGAATTACATATCTGATGATGGAGGCACAATTTAACTTGAAAAAATTATTACAATTTTTTGTTTTGCTGACACTGTATAAGAGAAACAGGCTGTTATTTGCCTCTTGGACCTGCAGTTGAATTTGCACAAGTAGACTTTATATGAAACAGACTTTTATTTGTGTACTACTTTGCAACTCTTGTAAGCTACTAACCCTGCTATACAGGATATTTCTAACAGCAGAACTTATGTTTACACATCCATGAGCCCAAACTATTTCTATCCCTTTAAGGTTGCACAGAAAAACAGAAGTCTAGGGCAATTTTCCTATTTACTGGCATCCTCCAAAATTAGAGCTGTTGGTACCCAACTGGATTTTAAAGTTTGTTGGAAGCATTGTGACTTTTAAATTTATTTAAGGTAACCAAGCTAGTGGAACAGCAGGCCTTGCTCTTATTGCATGCTGGCTCAGGGCAAGCTCATCCTAGAGGAGCATGGCCACAGTTACCAGCCGTTCTGAACTGAACTGGACCTGAAGACAGGAGCTGAGGTGCGGACACCCTTCCCCAGCAGATTGTGAGGATTGCTCCCAAAGCTAGGCTGGGGAAATATGAATCAGATTTTCAGTGCTTTGAATCTCTGTTCGTGCTGCTGTGAGGACAACACATGTTGCATTTGGTGGTCTTTCATCCCAGTTACACCCTGATGCGGATGACTCCACAGAGTGTAATTGTGCAAGTAAGTGCTACATGTGCTGCCACACTATCTGTAGAAACAGATAGGCTGGGAGTTCCTTCGATTACAATTATTTTGATAAATAAAACAAGAATAGAAGTGAAGCTGAGCAGTATTTTGCTGCTAGTCCACACCACTGAATTAGCATGCACCTTGTCACTGTTTTGGACTCTGCCAACTAGCACTCTCACAGCCAGAGCTTATGCACACACAGAGTAGACTGTTCCCAGTAGATTGTGTGGCCAAGACTGATACGGTTCTCTCTGTCCTCCAGCATTGTCCTGTCAGGGACCGTGACAGGACCTCAAACATGCCCTCAGTGCCACCTCTCAGGACATACAGCACACACCCTCTACTTCATGCTATGAAAACCCTTTCCTGGTGAGCTGCAATATGGCTCTCCCTTGACTCCGAAGTCTCAGGAGATATGTCTGAGGGATAGAGGGACACCACCTAAGATGCAGAGGAGACCTAAGGCTAAATATCACAAAACTGTAGGAAAGCTACTGATTGCATACATTATCTGACCACAGGACCAGAACAGTGCACTGCCCAGTTTTACTGAACTATAGCCTCTGTGTCTGAATTTCCTTGCACTGAGCAGGAGATTCTCCATCCTTCTACAGAGGGTAAGCCAATGCATAGGCAACAAGGATTTTCCTGGGCACTGTACTCAAACCCCAACCTAACCCAGTAGTATAGTTGTGGTTGCTGTGGACGAATAGCAGAGCTAATACTAGGATGCTGTAGCTCTCTGAAAACAAAAATATGAAACCGCAAAATATTTCTGTTCTGTTGTCTATATGGCCAGCCAACAATATTGTTGTTGCTTAGTTGTTTTGCAGAGCTTTTATAACAGGTATGAACTCTGCATATAGGTGCTTATATATGTGTATGATCTATATCTATACCTGCGCAAACCAGTGAGGTTTCTATCTCAAAGGGCTTAAAGCCTCTGTACTGTGTAAGGTTAGAGATAATGGTTACTTGCATGGTTACTTGCAGTAAGTCCTAAGCACACTGATAATACCAATTTCATGCAAGTTGCTTGCATGGTTACTTGCAGTAGAGGGAGACAGCGACACAAATTGTTATGGAACTTATACTAGTCAGTGTGATATGCAGGAGTCAAGAAACCCCCGCCATGTAACATTAAATCCTGCTTCTGTAGGAGACTGGTGAAACTTCAGTGATAGGGATACACAGTTTATGGTCTGCAGTGTTGAGTTCCTCCATGAGTTATCTTAAGCAAGAGGAATAATTGCAAGGACAAGCAGAACTACAAAAGAAGACAGAGTTAGGCTATAACAAAGGCAGCCTCACTGTGTAGAGTAGGTTTGCGTTCTTCAAAGTTGAGAAATCCATGGTTAGCTCATTTAACTGGAATTGAAAGTAGAAAAAAAGGAGAGAGAGAACTCATTGCATTCAGGATCCTCATTTTTATTTGCTTGCTTTCTTCTAATGGTGAAGCAAAAGGGCGGCTATCCAACTCTATGTATAATTGATTACTAGGACATAAATTGAAATGAAAAGTAATGCCCTCCATAATTGCTATCCAAAAGCCTAAGCTTGAAATACACCTGAAAATAATGCTTGCAGGTTTATCAATCCCATTCATCACCTCTTCCCTTCTAGTACTTGTGCCTATGCTGTGAATGCTGATTTTAAACATGCCTTTCTGACTCTTAAATTAGCTGGAAATCCCAATGGTGCATCAGCTTATTCTTGATAAACTACTACTTAGTGTCTCTCATCATCTTTTCTTCTAAAAATCAGGCAGTAACTTCCTCTAACCTTACTTCAAGTTTACTATTGAACTATTCACTAATAAAACACTTAAAAGACTTAGAACACTTCATAATCTCGTATGCATGTGTTGTGTGTGTACAACACAGCTCATTTCTGGCTTCTCTGATTTTCATATAGCAGAATATAGCTTTTCCACTCAATTAAGAAAAATAAATTACGATCTGTCATTTTTATTGCTTAGTTTACTACTTCACTGTGACATATTACTGTCATGTGATGGCAGAAATTTTCTCTTTCTCTCTGCAAGATTATATATCTGGGTTGTATTATGGTGGCTTGGTGTATGTATAGCTTGAAACTATAAAGGAGACTAGACTCTTTGGCTGCATAATGCTTAAATGTTAATTTCTGTATTAAGCCACCACACCTAGAACTTCAACAACTCCTTCAAATCACTATGCAAACCCCAGTAATTCAGACCAATAAAGCAGCAGAAAGAGCTGCATGGGTGCTTGACAGCACAAGAAGGCAGGGTGAGGCAGTCTGCACTACACATGCCACCTGATATTGTGTAACTTGAAACTGAACTTTGACTCAAGAAGATGTTTGACTTACCTGTTTTGCCCTGTTACATAGAGTTGCTTGTCCCTTCTCGTGCAGATGGGTACTCTGCTGCTGAAAGAGCGGATTCCCCGGGAACAAAATACACAAGTCTTTGCCTGTAATGCTGGCAGCACAATAGTGTCTTTGACATACCCTGCTCTCCCTTTCATCTTTCATTGCCCATCTTCCCACCCATCCGTTTTGCTACAGAAGGTATTTTCCTCTTGGGCTCTACAAATGACGGTCCTTCACAGACTGTTTTACAGCCTTGCGTCTTTGCAAATCCAAAATAACTGACATTTAAACAGCAGGGAACAGTCAACAGTGCAAATAGAACTACAACTCTATCACAGCAGGGCTTCCTGTTTAAAGCAAATGAAATGCTGATTCATCAAAGAAAACCAGGTAAAACAGGGGAAGTCAGAGCACTGATGGGTTGGTTTTTTTTTTGTTCTTGTGTTGATAATTTCAGGTTAGAAACTGCATTCATGCTTTTCTACTAAAGTTCTGCCTATCCAGTTTCACAGTTGCCAAAGCGAAGAGCAGATTAAAGAGGTAAATTATTAGGGCTGCTTTTCCCAGCACAAACAGGCTGAACTGCACTTCTAATCTTTGTACCAGTGGGTGTGTGATTCTTGGTGTCTATATCTGAACTCCTGCAAACTGATGTGCTTACTGCTGACTTTGATGTTACCAAAAAAAGCTAAGAGATGATAGAAGGCTACCAGCTTCTGTTACCAAAAAGAGCTAAGAGATAGAAGGCAGCTGATGAGTGAGCTAAGCTAGTGACTGACAAGCAATAAAATGGCTAAGGAAAACTATAACCTCTTGTCTCTTCTCATGAGAAACATCTATTTCCAGTAACATTTTCACATTATAATGCAGCTAGGAGAGATTTCATGATGGTTTTCTTTAATAATAAACATTTTAGGATTTTACTTTTAAGAGCTACTGCTAGTAAGACCACTTATGTTCCATTCGTAATTTTCTTCCTTGCAGTGGAAAGAAGTAATTTTACATGTTACAAGAAGTCCAATGATGGTGTATCCTGCTTCTTCTTGAAATCTGGAAGACAGAAATCTGCAGTTTCAGTTTAGAATAGCTGAGAGTAAGAAAACATAGATTTATTTATTTATTTATGGAGGTAGATGAAGCTCTGCTTTAGTATTCTTTACTTCTTGATGACCCATACCCGAATTTATTGTTTCCCTTGTAGCTGGCTCAGAAACATGAACTCTCTACTAAACATGGTCTCGATTTAACTTACTTATGTGCATAAGGTGAGACTCAAGTAGCATAACAAGGCAAACTTACTTCATCAACTGTCTTGCCTATATCAGATTGCACCTTGTGTATAGGTCATAGAGAAAATTACCTACAGAGTGCAAGTTCAGTTTTTTAAAGCATAAGAATGGCTGGACAAGGCTGGATCAAAGGCCCATTTAAGCCCAAAAAGCCAGAAGAGGTGAGTAATTGATGTGAAAAGGGGAGAATAGTGACAGAGCAGGCATATAATGACAGCTCCATCCAGTACTTCATGTTTTCTGGAGAGCTACATCTACTGGATGTAGGTAATACTTCTATATTAAATAAATGCTTGAATGCTACAAAATTGTTAGATTTCAATTCCACAAACCTGTCCGAGCAAACCTGTCTCACTTTTTAAGCCTATTCAAATAATTTATACTCTCTGAGCAAGGGTTTCAAGGCTTAAATATGTGTGGCTTGAAGGGCAAATGCTCCCCTGGTTTCTTTTCATCTGAATCATTGTCAGTTTTGTTTGCTGCCTCCCTCAGCAAGTGAAGCCCAGGAGATTCACCACAAGGCCTGAAATACCATGGCCTTGTGCCTACAGATAAAAAATAATCTACCAACCAATTCCTTACCTAAAGCTGCACTGTAAGAGAAATAGGGAGAGGCTGGTTTGCATAAAGCCATTATTGCTCACACCAAGGGGCCAGAGGGAGTAAGGTGCAAGGGTTGACTACAGCTTGCTCCTCCACAGTGACCCCCAGGCTTCTGCAGAGCTTTGGGTTGCTTTCACAACCAGGCCAGGTCACCTTTCACATTTGGCATGGCCCAGCAGCTGGTGATTATCTTCTGTCAGCCGCCCCACTCATATATCGATTCACTACCCTAATACACACTGGACAGAGGTGGTGTAGATTTATATCTCTCATATTTGTGCTAGGAGATCTAGAAAATATGAAAAAGAAATTGTTTGGTGGCAAATGAGTCAGTCCATCCTTTCTTGTGGAACCCAGGAACTGTACATAATCTGTAGACTATAATTATATTACTATAACATAGCATTATAATGACTTTGTATGGTATTTTCAACTACATTTCCTTAGTTCTTCTCCCTATTGTATTCATTGTATTGTATTCTCGCTATCCCTATTCATTGCTAATTATTTAAAGATATATTAGGATATCACATAGGCAAGAATGCAGCTACTCCAATGTATGTAAAGATTTTACTGGTAGACATACAAATTATTTAAAGGTTACATAAACTTCAGCAAATCCTATTTAAACCAGAGACTGAACTGCTTCCATCAATAAATGATGATTTGGGTGAAGATAAAACAACTGCTAGGAAATCAATATTTAGTCATTAGCCAAGGATACAGGCTGTTTTTATCTCTTTTCACATGAAATTACATAGTAATAAATAAATTCAGCATTTTGCTGCTTGGCTTTTCATCAGCAAATCATTTCTTATAAAAGCAAGCAGTAGGCCAGCTATCAGCAAAAGGCAGACATCAAGCATGTTATTATTTGAGACACGAGATTCTGACTGGAAAATACTGCTGCTTCCAAATCTTTCCTCTGCTGCCTGCAGTTATTACTGTTGCTGTGAATATGGTGCCTTTGAAAGATGCTGGGCTAACATCAGCAGATGGCTGAAAACAGACAGTCTTCTGCACCCCCAGGACCAGGGAGAGCAGTGGCAGCATGACACATGCCAGTTAGCCTGACACATGCCATTTAGCCTGACACTGTTACTATTGATTATATGCCATTTCTTGTAATCCAGGTTTTAATGTGTCCTTCGGTAGCACTTTTGTGTGCAGAAGTGCAGGCTTAGGGTGCGTGCATATCTGCTCAAACCTGGGAGGTCTACCTCAAGGAGTTGGATGGCAGGTTTGAAGTAGGTGGTTGAAGCAGGATGAGATTTATTCACTTGGATGTCTGGTCTTCTGAATGATGGACGTCTGATTATTCTGAACTATGGCCTTTTCGACAAAGCTAGAGGCTTGTCTTTAAAGTTGCTGCTCATCGCAAGTCAAAATATCAGTCAAAATATTTTGGACCATCCCATTGTATAAACATGACTGTTCCAGCATTTGAGGTATACAGACAAATGCACACAACCCCTTACCACAGTTTACAGAAGACTTCTAAATGTGGCTCTTAGATGCACAGCCAGGGCTTACTCAAGGCTTCTCACAATATAAATAAAATATGTAAAAACCAGTTTTCAGATGTGGAGTGGTAAAATTTCTTTTTGCCTAGCTCTTGCAGGTGCTATCCTCTTCCCTAGAAAGCACCAAGGAAGTCCTGTCAAAAGGAATGGAAAACAGTTGTGCATTCCCCTCCCTGGTGCCAAGTCTGTGCTCTGGGAAGAAGGGCAGCAGGCACTCCTGGCCAGAAAGAATGCACAGATAGCAGGAGTAAGGATGCCAAATGGCCTGGCTTCTGGTGAGCACAGAAGCCCTGCATCCTCCTGTCACTTCTGAAGTTGCCATATGGAGTACACCAGGGAGTTTGGTATGCAGTGGCCACAGGAAGGCAATACAGATTAAAATCCCCTCTTCCTTAGTGCTGGGGCTCTATACTACAGCGTGAGCTCTTCCAGTTTTCCAAATCTCCTTTGGGGTTTATTCACTTTCCATATGCACCAAAGAGGTTAGCTAGCCAGCTCATTAATAGACCTCTATGCTAGGTCCTGAATCTCTCATTCAGGCAATAAGCCTACTGCAGTGCATGAGACCAAGCAGCATAAGTAACAACTGCCTAGCTCAGCCCTAACTCAAGCCATATTATGAAACTTGAAAGCATAAGATGATTAACATATTTTCTGAAATCTAAAGAAAATTTAGCCATAGATAATTTCCCCAGGCACTCTAGAAATACCTTTTTCTTGTGTAAGACTTTTGTAGGTCAGTCAAGTGTTATCAGTAACTAGCATTTAATGAGAATGTTAATGCTTTCACTGCTTCAGTCATCAGTTTTTCGAAAGCTGACTCTCTGTTTTCAGAAATCTGGGTGGGTTTTTTTGTATGAACATAAAACCAAGGAGCACAAGGTACAGTAGATATGAGTAACCTCTGCCCTCATATTTCAGCAGGCGTCTCCATCACTCTGGATATACATAGCACTTGTTCTGCCGTTTACTAATTCGTTAAGGTCTGACTTGACCCTTTACAATTCATCACGATTAAAGAGCAGAGCATAGCCAAGGTCTTTCAATAGCACACTGAAAGCATTTTCACTTTGTACCCCAAGCCCTCCAATCCCATTTGGTAGTGTGTATTGAACCAGATTAGGAAAACTGTCTGAAACCTTCCAGTCCTGCACAGATTCAGAGCAAGAGAAGGCCAGAGCATGACAGCTGTGCGAGGGAAGGGAGATGCCTTTCCCTAAGCTTTCCCATTTCTCAAAAGCAAATGGTTTTTCATTGTCCCACTAATATGTAATGGCAGTCTCCTAACCTTATTTCAACAGAGCCTAAAATATACAAAAAACATACATCTATCAGAATGTGGAATGTCTGATTTTGCTTGGAAAAGCCATGGAAAGACTTTCCATTTTCCTCCAAGAATCAGATGAGAGTAAAGCAAAAGGATAAAGAAAGCTAGCTACAGTAGAAACACATTTATTAGACAGATGCAGAACTAGGTCAAACTGTATTAAGACCACATGCTTTATAAGGGAAAGGCTAAAAGTAAAGAAAGTATAGAAAGGGATTCATTGTCAATCAAGCCTGAAGGAAGATAACATATGAAAACAATTAAATGTCTTAAAGATTACAGTATTATCAACATTAAGAATATGTATTAAAAAGATTGGCATAATTGACAATGATTTCATATTGTGTAAATTTAAAATGTAAGGAGCTGCAAGGGCCTAGAAATGGTAAACCAATGTTGTCAAAAGAAAAACCATTCTCTTCCTGCCTATGCTTACTTGTCAAATATGCTTCATCATTACTTCTTCAGTGGAAACATTGAGGTTTTGGTTAAAACAGTTTCTATAGTCTGTGCCTGTTTTCCATTAAAAAAACCCAAACAAATTTCCACAGAAAAACAATCTTAGGCTTTCATTTTTTAAAATGAAAACTGTACAGACTATTCAGAAGAAGAGCCATTTTTCCATGCAGATACCTTTGGATACCTTGGAAAGAGGCCTGGAAGTAAATTCATGATGAAATAGCAAAGATAGATAGAAATTGAGAGGAAGATAGAAATTGAGAATGGAAAGGGAGGCTCTGGAAACAAAGACAAATGAGTGCTTTAAAAACATTTATGCTAGGCTGATTCAAATAACATTGTGATGCTTGTGAGTCATGGAAAGCAAGAAAATAATAGAAACAGAAAACTCTCTCAGGAAATGGATGGACCTCGTACTCTCTACCACCCTTCCCCAAGTGATGACCCTTAGATGGCCTGCCGAGGAGGAGCTGTCCCCCAGGAAAGGGTAAGATGAGCAGCCCCATGGCCCTAAAAAGCTGTTGTAAAACAGAACAGGCAATTAACATAAGGAATCACATGCACATGATCTGCCAATTTGCTTACATCTGTTTACCATAATGAGCACGTAGTTAGGTCTCACTGTTCTGCGTACCCACCCATCCAAGCTGTAAAGACAATATTGAAAGAGGCTTGCAGTCAAATTACTTGAGCAGACTAAACACAAAAGAACATTTTAAATTAGCTGGGTTCAAATACCAGCTCACTTCAGAAATTAGAATTAATTTGATCTATCACTGTCTAGTATGTCTGTCAGCATCAGAAAATCACTAATTGGCAAGGAAACAAAACTGGCTGTCTGCTCTAGAGTGGGACAGCAGAGCTATCAGATTCCAGGAAAGAGTTGAGTTGTTTTACAAAGAGAAAACAGTAGGTAGGGGGAAAGAAAATTAGCTTTAAGGGAGAAACCCCCTCTACCATATGGTAAGAAAGAGAACTTGACTAGTGTATGTTATTGATCAAGAAAGAAAATTTAAACAATATTACTAGTAACTAGTATTTTTAGCAATTATTCACATCAAATTATAAAAATGCATTCTTGTGGCTGCTGCCTGTGAATTATTAGTGAATGCAAACATGGTATTACTAATTATTACTCTGTGTAGTCTATTCTTACATTCATGATTCTTTATTTTGGTCCCAAGATATCTCCCAGTGAAGGCATAGGCCAGGGTGAGAAGAGCTTGTGGTTAGTTCCAGTGTGGACTGCAGGGTGAGTGGTTGATTTCTATCCTGAGTCAGACTTATGGCATGCATCTGAAGAGAAGCCAGAAATATGGCACGGTGCGAATACAGCTGTTTCTTCCTTCTGTTGCTGTCTGGGATGTGAACTTTCCTAAGAAGTGAAGCCATGTCAAAGACTGCCACATCAGCCCCAGGTAACTTCTTGTCTGGTTTTCAAATACAGCTGTGAGCCCAACAAGGAGCTTTCAAATGCTCTATTCCTTTTCTTAACGAAGGGGACTCACACCGAATATGAGGCTGTCGTATGTCAGGTTGACAGCAGGCTGCCAGGGAAGAGACATACTACCAGCAGTCAGCCAGCTGGCCACATGCAAGAGATTATTTCTTTCATTTATTTATCTGTATCTAGCTTGTTGCAGAGCCCTGAATTGCACAGTGGATGAAAAGTATGTAAGCCTCATTTCACCTTCCAACATGGGTAGATCAGATACATCCTGTGGCATCTAGGCAGATGAGAAGGAAACAAAAGTGTCTGCTGGCCTGGCCCCCCTTGGTTGTTTTGGGTATTTTTTGTCAGGGTATGTAGAGTGATGCTGGGAGGGAGTAAACTGATGCCATGTCCACACTAAATGGAACAGAGGTCAGGCATATTACAGTTGGACTCAATGATCTTAAAGGTCTTTTCCAACCTCAGTGATTCTATGAATCTACACACCAGCCAAGAAGTAGCAGCAATCCCGTCCCCTTGTCTTTATGAACTATTTTTCTAATATCCCACTCATTCCTCCTCAAGAAGCAAAGGGAAGAAGTCACTGCTGCTGAGGTCCCTCAGATCAGAGATGTCGGACTGAGATGAGCAGGGTTCAACTGATAAGTGAAGAGTGCAAAGATTGATCCACCCCTAGGTTTGGCACAAAAACAATGCGTTGAATTCTCCTTCCCTTCCCCTCTGCTGTACGCACTCAGGAGGCAGAGAAAGTAATCAATTAAAGAACAGTGGCTCCAATTCCAGACTGTTTCGTGACTTGTTCCAGGATAGTACTTACACTGAGACAAATGGCAAAGCTGTAGCTTACCCACTGTCTTTAAAGAATCTACCTTTAAACTGCAGTTCAGGGCAATTTGGTGCTGGTAGCTGGTAGTCTGTCTTTTAAGTCATTTGTATGATTTTTAACCACTGTGTTGCAGAGAAGAAAGGAGAAGAGAGGTCAGGTCAGCAGTACTGTAACCTACATTTAGGCTCCAGCAGGGACTGACAGGAGCTGGCACACTCATAAACCCCCATGCAATATGATACAGAAGTACCAGTTTCTGGTAGGATCCAGGTAATTCACCAGAGACTGTTACTGGTTGACTGCACTTTCCTTTCTCCTTCAATAGCCAATGACAGGATGCTCACCACTTACGCTCCTAGGTAAACATGTGCTTTCCCTTTCTCTTTCCATGGTGCCTAAAGCCACAGTTCAATATGGTGAGGGCTCTAACTAGCAGCTCCAGAGAGCTCCAGCCTTGACCCTGTCACTAGGCTGTCTGACAGGGAGAACTCATCTCAGGTGAGGTATTTTTATTCAATACTGGCTATTTTCCCAATCTTGGTCCTGCCAGCATGGGGCAGAAAGGAGCTATGCAGAATAATTTTGCTGTCCAGGAAGATTACACCATGACTATCCATTTACATTAAAATTCAAACTAGCAGCTTTTTTTTTTTTTTCCTGCTTTCAACTAACATGCAGATAATTAAATTTTAATCATGCCATGTTCATAAAAAATGAAGTGGCACAGTTTATGTACCAGTTCTTTCAAAGCTAATTTTGACTTTCTCCTGAGGTGAACATTGTAGCTGAACAGTTTGCATTTACAGAACTGATCTTCACAGAAACAAGTAATCCAAGTCCTTTAAATGATGAGATATTGTAAGGAAGAAGTTGCCATTGATGAACTAGGACAGTTAAAAACTAGAATGCCTCCTTCCCCACATCCAATATAATTAAAGAATGATTAAATTAGTAAGAATCTTAATTATAATATTTCATAATGATAAAATTATTCATTTGTGGAGCAATGTCTTCATTATGGATGATTTCTTCAGGATTTTCTATCTGCACTGCAGCAAGCTTTGGTTAGAATGCTGTGGTCCTACAGTTCCGACAATTTTGTGTAAAGAGAAGTAACTGACTGCTAGTTCTGATGTGACAGTATTTTCTAACAGTGAAAAAAAAACCCTCTCAGATCATTTACAAGTGTAATTTATGGCTAATTCAAACATTACTCTTACCTATGTCATGGTCTCCAATTGCTAGTTTTCTTTAATAGGCAAGCTACAGTACAATTATCTCAAATCATAGAATGGTTTGGGTTGGAAAGGACCTTAAGATCATCTAGTTCCAACTCCCCTGCCATGGGCAGGGACACTTCACAATAAACCATGTCGCCCTGTCCAACCTAGCCTCAAACACTGCCACTGGTGGAGCATTCACCACTTCTTTGGGCAACCCATTCCAGTGCCTCACCACCCTCAGAGTAAAGAACTTCTTCCTTATATCTATCCTGAACTTCCCCTGTTTAAGTTTAAACCCATAAATACCATACACTAAATCACAAGAAAATGATACAAATTAGAAGGACATTAGTTGAGAGGGTGGTTTATTAGCCATAAACATTCAGATTAACCACACTTTACCTCAAAATATTTGTTATCTTTTGTGTTTCCAGCCCCTTTATTATAATGATTTGATAGGTTGGTTTTGGCATCTCTGGGTATTTGGTTTTTATCAAATGATGATTCATAAATCATGAAATCATGATTCATAAGCCTTGAAAGATTCACAGCTTTATATAAGCATCTGTCCTGTGTTCAGATTAAACCATGACAGTATCCAAAATTTAGAAGTGCATTTAACACTAATGCAAATTATCTGCACATTATTCCCTATTTTCACTTTAGGCTTGTCTCTTTACTACTGCAGTTTTTCTCTGATGAGAATTAGCTTTCCCTCCACTTTACCTTTTGGAATGAGAGCCATAGGGAGTGAGCGCTCACAGGCTGATAGTCTCTACCTTTTTCAGGTATCCATATTTCTGGGACAACCTCTTCTAGCTCAATCCGTTGGTTGTACAATCACTCAGAGTTAGTAGGATTTCATCTCTGACTACAAATGAGAAAACAAGGTCAATGTTTTTTTAAACTCTAGTGGAATTATTTAATTTTTTTCCTCAATCATACCACATATTATTTTGCTAAAGAAAAAAATCAAGATGAATATTTTGTGAAGGGCAAACAAAATATGCAGACAACAGCTCCTTCCCAGAGATGATTCACTGTAAGTTGAATGGGTATGAAGAACCTGAGTGTTGTAAAAATTACTGTGTTCCTGAAGCCTGGTAATGGCCACAGACCTAAGAAAAGGCTTTTCATAGATTGAGTTAAAGAGAAGAAATGGCATGGTCCTTGATTACTGAAGTCCTCAGGAGTGGCCACAGCTTTGGTGTGGCACCTCAAGAAGAGCTTTACTGGCAGCATGGTCAGTCCAGCAGAAAGGCAGGTGTTAGCCATACTGCAAGAGTATCTGTGCCTGGAAGAATATAGATCAGATCAGGGGGGAAAAAGCAAGCAAACGACCAACCAAATAAACCCCCAAACTCTTCTGTACATCTTCAGGATGGGTTAGTCCAATAGCGGACCTCTCCAGTAAACTCCAATAAGACAGAGGTACAGTTTGACCAGAAAACACCATGAAGACAGCATAAGGAACCTATGGCTGAACGTACTTACGTGACTGGTTTGGGTATTAACATTAGAGCACAGTGCAACGAAGACATTATTCCAAAATGTAATTTGGTGACAAATTACATTTGTGACAAATGCTGTGTGGCCCGTGCACAGAAGCATACAAGGGAGTCACAGGAAAATTTGTATTATATATTTCTGGGACATTCAGTAAATATAAAGACAGAAGAATAGAATAACAGTATTTTTAAATTTATTGTATGCTTAAAACCCCAAACAGTGTTCATAAGAAGATTTGTTAGCTGAATAAACAATGAATAAAAAATGGTATTGAGTTATAGAAGCTAAGGATGCAACTGTATCATAAAGACTCTCCAGAAAATAGGTTTACAAGGCTCATCCCAAAGCAAAGAAGTTCTTTCATTTACATGAGTGTATACAGATCCTCAGCCATTGTCTCTGGACAGATTTGTCGGGTATTAAACCAGTAACCAGTGTACATTTGGGTTTTTTTGTTCCCTTGAGTATGTAGATTTGCTGACTACTCAGTTCTGTCTGTGGGCTCTTTTCCTAAGACTTAGGAAAGAAAAGAAAAAGAAATTCAGTTAGAGCACTGAGGAAAATTAAAAACTTCAGTCTCTACTGATGATAAAAATGGAAAGAATAGAAATGAGCAGATGGTACACTATATACTGTCATTCTTGCAAAGCAGATACATATATTAGAAAATATCTCTATCTCCATAAGAAAATAAAGTCTGCCACACATAACTGAAATATCCTCTCCTGTAAGGAGTATTTCCTTTGTTGATCCACTAGAAGCAGCAGTAGTATTGTTGGGAAGCTGTGTGTGAGAAACAGACTGGGTTTTGTTTTCAAAGTAAAATTTTATTTAGAAAGCATTAGGTGGATCACAATTTTCTTCCAGATTTACTCCATAATTATTTTATGCTACCAGTGAAATGCTAGATAAAACATATTAGTTTCAATAGCTTATCTTACTATGAAAAAAATTCATCATGTTCCTTATGTCACTTTAATTGATATACTTCAATTGATAGAACTTGACTGTTTTAGCTAATTTTCAAGTTGTTACAAAGTCCATGATATTTAAGTTCAACTTGTCTTTGTTTATTGGTGATGGGAATGGAACAGTGAAACTATCTTTGTGTTAAAGGGAAGCAAAAGTTCTCCAAAGTAGCTACAGTTTAAGTGAGTAGGAAGTAATCTTTAACAGGTTTTCCTTCTTATATGGATGCTGATTGTTTAAATAGGCAGTTAGGCAGCTAAAATAAATTTTAGCACAACTTGGGTTAACAATCTGAATGGAGATGGGGAATGTATCCATCTCCAAGCCCACACTAAGATATTAACCTTTATCCTTCCCATGACCCACCATCAGACATAGGGCTCCAATATTTACTTCACCCAGGTTTGTGTCTGTCACAACCCCTGGTGCCAACAGAGTGACCCCATCAGTCACTGGTTACAGGTACTGGGATGGATGGACAGTGAGCCCTTCTAGGTAACTTAAGACAAGGATAGTGCCAGATCAGAGAGTGCCATTGAAGCACCCAATGAAGCAGACGTTCCCAACTGAGTGATCACAGCATTACTCTAAGAATAAAGGAACACACAACATACTGGGACACATAAAGTCTATAAAATACAGTCTTTCATTTCACATTTGCAGCTGGTGACTTGGAATCTACTACTAACTCTATGACTCAAAATGCTAGTAAATAACATGAGTATTTATAACAAAAATTATTACTAGAAAAGCAGAACATTGTACTCTCAAATTAAAAGCAGATTTTCAAAATCCCCTCATGATATTTATGATGTCCAGAATATACTTAAACACATGCTGTCACTTTTTCTTTCCAGGAATTAGATTATCATGCAAGAATCCTTTCCAAAGCTGAGTTTGCAAACCTGTGCTGAGCTACATTTTAATAGTAGTCTCTACTTATGTCTTGTTTTATTAAATAGGCTTTTCTTGATCTAAAGTTAAAACTTCAAGCAGTTGTGATTTCTTTTATAGTTGATGTACTTTCCTACTGCCAGTTTTCAAAATACAGACTTTGTGACAAGATGCATATTCTGGCTGTTTAGGGGCTAAATTATTCTAACATTCAGCAAAATAAAAAGCATTTTGTCTACCGAGGAATAATATCCAATATATTTTTCATTATAGAGTGATTATAGAAATGACACTGGCAGAGTAAGACCCATCTTTTTTAGATTCAGTACAAGTCTTCCAATGAAAAATGTGTTCCATTTTCTATTATCTAAATTCTTCTGTGGTCACAGATGTTCCCTCTCATTTCATTTTACTTATTGACAAGAGACAATCATGTATTTAGTCCAGTCACTTTATTGACTTGGTTTTATCACAGAAATATATGCTTATCTGAAGTGATTCTTTGTGAGTCTTGCCAAAAGCTGTTTCATGAAATTAGAAATAATATGGAAACCTTACTTGACCCATCAAGTTCGAAGTATTTCTGATGCAGAAGCATAACAAGTTCAGTGCTTACTTTAAGCATGCCTTATTAAATCATACACTTAAAGACCAATATTCCATGGAAACTCCAGGTGCTATCTCAGCCATGCTTCATGTGAGAAACAGCTGAAAGCTATACAAAGCGTATGGAGGAAATACTGTAAATTGAATTCTGGGACACATGGAGTTACTGTATACTCAATGGATGGGTGTGCTCAAGCTAGGGTAGCTTTAAGTAAGGGTAGAATAACATGTAGACTTCAGTGTGCTTATGGTGTGGGCTTGCAATTTCGGCCGTGTCTTTATTCTGCAGTCTCCTGTAATATCTTTTAATTTCCATTGCAACTTCAAAATAGGGAAATGCAGTCAGAGTAAAATGTCACTGTTAATTTTTCTAATAGCAGGGAATATGGTATAGATAAACAGATAAACATGGATTAAAAGTTGCTGTGAAGCACAGTGGTGCTGAAAGAGCAAATCAGATCACTTTTTGCAGTGCTCTTGGCAGTACTAAATAATAGCTTCTAATTTAGAGACCTCAATAAAGAGTCTAGGAACAGCTGGATCCTGAAGTGCAGACACAACGTGATTTTCCCAAAATATTAATAGAGTGATGTAGGAAAGAATTAGGAAAAGCACAGGTTCTTTGTTCCTGATAGCTTTCAAATGTTTGCTTTTCACATTCTGTGATCTAGAAAAGCACCTGAATGTAGTTCAGAAACCATCTGTAAATAAAAGCCACCAAACCCAAGACCATATACAGATCTGTATTCAAGAACAGGAATGAAATATGAAATGAAAGCTTAAAGCTTAGCCAAAAATTGCAGAAGTTGATAAAAGGAAGCTGCTACAGCAATGTTGTATAGAAGATCTGTTGATTGTTTCAGAAATGGGAAGGCGTCCTTTGAATTTTAAAAGTTGACAAATAGTGGATAGAGAGCTATGTTTTATTGTGCAAAATTGTGGACTATAAATGTGCTGAAAAAGGCATCTGCCCAGAATCAAATAAAACCCAAACCTTGTGAGGTGGGCCGATGACAACCTCATGA